>NC_073382.1:63866449-63971449 GCF_028641065.1 Leucoraja erinaceus
ACCACAGCAGAGGACAACATCAGTTACAGGATGGAGCAATTCTATGTAAATAACATTTTAATAAGGTTAAAAAAAAAAATTGATATATAATCAAAGAAAAAACATGGTGAAAAAAGAAAAATACATTTCAGAGGTCAGAAGGAATTTCTTCACACAAAATGTTATGGTTATCTGGAATAAACCTGCCAGACAGGCCTAAAATACAGACCAATGATTTATGAAAGGCAAATAATGTTGTTGTTTTTTTATTTCTGGAAGCAAAGAAAAAGAAAAAAAAAACTTGACAAATTTACAACTCTCGCACAGCTTCAATTTTAACATATTTCAAACAGAACATTAAATTAAAAAGAGACGAGGAGAGAAAGGAAAGAAGGAAGAAAGAGAGAGATATCCGTTGACCCACCCATGCGCCTGCTCACCCAGCCCCACGATCAGTTTCGAATGTGTGTTCAACCATTGTATTGCTCAAGAGATTCAATAAAAGGAGACCATATTTTAAAAAATCGTTCCGGTTTATCATTCAAGACAAACCTAATAAAAGATGTAGTGTATCCATCATTTCTGTAATCCACATCTTCACTGAAGGGACTGTTGTCTTTTTCCAGAAATTAAGTATAAGTTTTTTTGCTGATATTAGACCGTAATCGAGAAAGCGTCCTGAGAGATCGTTAGATTGCTACATGCCTCTGAAATTCCCAGTATTATCAATTTTGGGTCTGGCTCTAATGCAGTTTTCAGTGTTTTGGAGGTGGCTCTGAATACTTCCGTCCAAAAACGTTCTATTTGTGTACACAGTACAAAACTGTGGCTTCTTGAGACTGACCTTTATCGCAAAGAGGGGAAACATTGGGGAAAATCTTGCTCAATTTGGTCTTTGAGTAATATAGCCTGTGCACCACTTTGATCTGTATCAGGCAGTGTCTGGCATTTAAGGAGCAATAGAGGATGTATTGTAGGCTTTATGAATACATTTCAGAGGTCAGAAGGAACTTCCTCACACAAAATGTTACTGATATCTGGAATAAACCTGCCAGACAGGCCAAAAATACATACAAATGACAGAGGGGCACAATGGTTTGTTAAGGGCAAATTATACTGTACAAATAATTATGAGGAATATTATTGACTATACACAAACAATTTGATCAGGGAAAGAGCATTGGGGACAAGAATGCAGAGGGGAAATTTGTTGATTCACGAAGCTGGATATTGTGTGTCCTGTCCTCATCTCACTGTTGATAAATACCAGGAATCGGCAAATAGTTCAAATAGGCCAATCGACCCATCACATCAACTCCACCATTCAATCATAGCTGATCTATCAACCCTATTCTCCTGCCTTCTTCCCATAACCCCCAGCACCCATCAAGAATCTGTCAATCTCCGTCTTAAAATTATCCATTGACCTGGCCTCCACAGCCTTCTGTGTCAATGAATTCCACAGATGCACCACCCTATGACTAGAGAGACATCATATTGTTTGACAAAGCTCAACTATGCGATCTACTTATCTGCTAAAACTAGGTTATTCTTTCTCCATAGTTATCACAGCCAGAGAGCTCCCTCCACATAGTGGTGCCAATCTTCAACTAGCACATTGCAACACGGTCAAACTCCAAGAAACTCCTCCACCCTAATATCTCCATACATGCCTTTCTAATCAATCAAGCCCTAATTTAAGGCACTATTAATAAAATCCAGATCTTCGACTACTGTCATTAAAGTACAACTTATCTCTGCAACACATCTAGCGACACATGCAGATGCATTTTCTGTGGCACTTCCGATTTCCCAGAGACCATACATCAAAATGCAGAGTTGGGGTGGATCGCTAAGTGAAGGTATGGCAAGAGCAGGGAGGAGAGGTCGAGCTGAAAGGGGCACAAGCTATTAAAATGTCAATGCACACAATGTAAATAATAGGTAAATGTAACCATCGGGAAGTGGCAAATGTTTTACCTTAAAAAGAGAAAGTATATGCTTTGTTCTGGAATTACATGAAACCATGTAGACAAAAACAATAATTTTCAATGTAAATCATAATCTACAAATCTATGTGTAGGAAGGAATTGCAGATGCTGGTTTACACCAAACATAGACATGAACAGGTACAGAACAAATCAATGCTGGCACAATGGTCAAAGAGCCCACAATGGTCCATTGTTGCCTGTGGACTGAGGAGGTGATAATAAAGGGACAGACAATGAAACCAGCAAGATAATTAGGGAAGGAGGGGCAGGCAGAGAGAGTTACTTGAAATTAGAGAGATCAATATTCATACTGCCCAAACAAAATACAAGGTGCTGTTCCTTCAATTTGTATATAGCTTCACTCAGACAGTGGACAGAAAGGTCAGTATAGGAATCTCTATAAATCTATGCACAATAATGCTGCAAAATATGCAAAAACTGTTTGTATATTGGGTGGAAATGGCTCTTTAATAATGGGTCTCCCAGTTTATTTATGCTGGACAATTATCCCTGGAACAAAGCATCATTGCAGCATGAACTGTACAAGAATTGCTCATATTTATCATTACACTGGAAAACCTGTTTGTGGTGATTCCCTGTATTAGATAATTGCTCATTGTATTCCACATAAAATAAAACAATGCAGCCCAATGAGTGGAAATGACTCATTTCCTCGAACAAAGTGGGTGACTATTAGATGACGAATAATAGTAAACAGTCCAAGCTGCTTCAGGAAAAAATAAACATGAAAATAAACATCTACTCATGCACATTTATATAATACACAAGTTTGTTCAAATTTATTCAAATCTAAGCAATACACGTAATGAAAGATTTTTTAGTTTAAGAGATACTCAAAACACTTAAATTCCTACCAATGGATTTGAAACATGAGCAAGGTTTCCTAAAGGACTGCCTAAATATGGGAACAGAATCCCCTCAAGGGTCACTTTGGAGATCCTGTTATTTTTAAATGTTCAAAACACTTTTCCTAGTCTATAGGGAACTCCATTCCGCAGTTATAAGTCCAAATCCAGATTCAAGCGGTTTTGTGAAAAGAGCCTTAAGGAAGTTTTTCAAGATTCCAACTTGCACATCAAAAGGCAGCTCAAAAAAAAAAAAGCTTTGATGTGCAGCCCAAGACACAGCAGGAAATTGTTGAGGCGTAGGATGGATGAAGCTGAAAGCAAACAGAAAGGACAATTGGGATGTGCCGTAATGTGTACAGGAGGTGGTGAAGATCCCGATGCTCCTCACAAGTGTGAACAATCAAGGATGAAATGAGGAAACTAGTTTAACAGGAAAAAACATCAACATTTTAACCTAAGATAGACACAACATTTTGGAGTAACTCAACAGGATAGGCAGCATCTCTGGAGAGAAGGAATTGGTGACATTTTGGGTCGAGACCCTTCTTCAGATGGGTCTGAATGAGTTTGATCGAGGGTCTTGACCTGAAACATCACCCATTCCATCTCTCCCAAGATGCCGCCTGTCCCACTGAGTTACTCCAGTATTGTCTATCTTTGGTGTAAACCAGCATCTGCAACTCCTTCCTAAACATTTTAATCTGTTGTACTTGTAGATGTAGGTTAAGAGAAAGCAGAACAGCCTGCAGAACAGTCCACAACAAGCATATCCCTGGTTGATGCCTGCCTATTAAGTCTCTGGCTCAGAGTGGGTTGTAGATGCTGCAACATATTGGATCATTGTAGGGATGCTGTATCTTTTAGTAAGCAAAGCAAGAGGAACCCAACTGCTATAGAACGAGGACATGCAAACTGTGCATTCTGAACAGGATATCTGAGGAACAGTGACAATAACTGTTGGACAAATACTGGTTATGACACCCTGCAACAGTACTACCCATGGGCAGAAGTACCCACCCTGCAACAGTACTACCCATGGGGGGGGGGGGGGGGGGGGGGGGGGGGGGAGCGTGTCCCCTCCGATGTTTTGAGAGGTGGGGGACAATCCCCCCATGTTTTGTGATACATGTTGCAGCAAAATTGCCTTGGAATTTAATATTTTTAAAAACCTCGGGTTTAATGAGCACTGCAGAAAGATTGGAGTCGTTTATCACTTGATTCCTCCGAGACGAAAACGATTTGTTAACTACCACTGTTGGCGCTTGTTAACTGCCAGTAGTTAACAAGTAATTATACAATGTGTCACCAATACATCGATATGCATTCATCAGTAAATATAATTGTTTTGACCTTCAAGTATTACTGACGCCGCGTTCCTTTGAATAAAATTAATGGGGGGGATTTCTTAAAACGGTCATTAAGGGCTCTGGACCGCGAGTACAGGCTTCAACCTGGTGCGCAGGTACAGTCCCTCATTTACCCACATCATTTAGTAATTTTTACCCATCATTTAGGGATGTTTTATGAATTTTTTTAAATTAAGTATGTTTATTTTTGTTAGTTTATCAAAAGTTTCTTTATGTATGTTCTTGTTAGTTTGTGAGCAGTTTGCGTGTTGGTTTCTCTCTCTCTCCTTCAAGGTTAGTTCTTCTGTTTGGCTTTATTTGCTTCAGTTTTATTTAGTGTTATTTATCACGTTGTGGTTATAGCTTTTGAAAGATTTAAAACGGGTATTGGATTTTTAAAATTCATATAACATCCTTAAATGTTGGCAGGGGGGGGTCTAGTGTAGCTGGGACATGTTGGCCGGTGTGGGCAAGTTGGGTCGAAGGGCCTGTTTCCACACTAACATTCTATGACCTGCTATGTTCATGAGCACGGCTGCCTCCATGCTGAAAATTTCCAGCAACAGTGTCAAGAGATACTTTGACATCTGACGCCACTAAAGCAGAGCGGCTATGGAAGATGGGAAAACTGGCACTGACAGTGGTCCATGTGAAAGATTAGCACCACCAACAACGAAGGCACCATGAAACCAGCTGCCGCAAGCCCTTCCCACAGGACGGGGTTTTAGCTCGGCATTTAAACTCAAAAAAGAGTTACATTGATTTAAAAACAAAAATGTTACATGTATAAATAGTTCTTACATTTGGGAACTTGTTAATTGAGTGGTGGGATTATTTCCCTGTCCTAACTATGCCTTTGCTTTAGCCAGTGGTTACATCCATTCCATCCCACCCTCGCAAAGATGTGAGATTTCATTAAGAGCACACTTGGATGGATAGATGCAAGCAGCATGTAAATGTCTAGCGTCTCTTCCATGTGCACAATACATGAAGCCAATGAAATGAGACAACTGTCACACCAAAGATAAACACAAAATGCTGGAGTGATTCAGTGTACAAGCAGCATTCCAGTCACCCTTTAGCCCTGGGTGGTCTTGTGTGTGATAATGACCCCCACGCTCCCGTCTCCCCCGGTCAGACTCAGTCTTCAGGTCTGAAGAATGGTCTTGACCCGAAACGTCTCCCATTCCTTCTCTCCAGAGATGCTGCCTGTTCCGCTGAGTTACTCCAGCTTTTTGTGCCCATCTTTGGTTAAAACCAGCACCTGTAGTTCCTTCCTACACAACTGTTACACCAAACTAATTGTCCAGGTTGGCTTGCTGAATATTGCGTAATACATGGCCAGAAGAAAGGGGAGGTGTACTGCCTTTTCTATACATATTTGTGAAAAAGATTAAACATGTGGCAAATATGTTATTGCTTTGTGTCGGGGAAGGGGGAAAGTTGCAGTTCAATAATTTGCAAATTTCCATTTCATTCTTTTCCACTCTGTGCGATGTGGGCTGATCGATACCACATCGCCCGGCTATCTGTCACTACTCGACTCGTGCTCATGAGATTGATTTCAAGGTGCTCAGATGATCTTTTAATGCTGTCATTGTTCCGAGCGCCAAATCCCTTCAGCTGCCCCTGCAACAGAAGTTATGGATGGATTAGTAGACCTTGAAGAGGCATTGACACTGTTTTTATGTAGAGGGGTATTAGAGGTAAGGTATGTGATTTGAGTGTAATGTTTCGTCTGCGGGGGGGAAAAAAAAAAAGTACAACTTCCTTGACACTGCCGCTAAAATGGCACTGTTAAATGCGCAGAGTTAAAAAAAAAAACCCAAATGAACTGCAAATAAACGGGAAAAATACAGATTATCTGGTGATTTGTGGGTGGGAGCTTGTTGTGTGCGTTACACAGGCAACCAGACGGTAATACTGTGTTTAAACAATAAATAAAACTGTGCTTCTTGTTGTCGGGGGGCGCGGGGGAAGGAGAAAAAAAAAAGTGGGAGATAAAATTGTTCGTTGTCATGCACACTTGTCACGGGCCTGCCAGGAAATTTGTGTCCCCCCCATGTTTTAAAAGCGATTTCCGCCCATAGGTACAACTACCCTCCAAAAGCAAAAGGGAAAGTAATAGTGTTCAAGAAGGAACTGCAGATGCTGGACAATTGAAGGTACACAAAATTGCTGGAGAAACTCAGCGGGTGAAGCAGCATCTATGGAGCGAAGAAAATAGGCGACGTTTCGGGCCGAAACGTCGCTTATTTTCTTTGCTCCATAGATGCTGCTGCACCCGCTGAGTTTCTCCAGCAATTTTGTGTACCTAGGGAAAGTAATAGGTCGTTTGAAGATTCGATAGCCAGAAGGACATACAACAATCCTTTGAGAATAGGATTGGCCACGAGGGGTAGATCCAATCCCTGCAATACACACAGGGCACTAAAAATAGATACAAATCCTTTTTAGAGAATGCCCCATGCTAGAAACTAAATAAAAAAGACTTCAGTGGATATTATCTACATATGTTTACCTGAGCTACGTACAAATTGGTGGAGGCAAGCACTGGAAAGAAGGGTTGCATTTTATGGGACATGAAAAACTACCAGGGAGCAGGATGGATCTGTACCAATGGGAATGCAAAATATGATTACGTCAATGAATAAAGATGGAAAATCAATTGTCAAAGTATGCTTTAGGCACTTAGATCAAAATTAGTTATATTACCCATGGGACACATTAGAGAAAGGCATGAGAAATATAAATAAAAATGAGGATCTAGTTTACCCATCATTATTATAAAATCAATTTTTGAGCTGCCATCACTGGAGATATACTTGCAATGGCCATAAAATGTTGAGGCAGTAGATGGCAATTTATCTCCCATGTGGCTGACCATATGATACAATCGCCACTAATCTTTTATTTCAACAGTGATCTCCTGCACTAGCCACATGTGCCTTCATTTCCTTAACATCTAAAAGCCTGTCAATCTGTGTCTTGAATATAATCAGTGACAAAGCCTCCAGAACCCTCATGGGTAGGGAATTTAAAAGATTCACTACCTTGTGGCTGAAAATATTCTTCCCAAGTGGGCCAATCCCTTATTTTGAAACCATGACACCCGATTCTAGGCACCTCAGCCAGAGTAAGCATCACCTCTGCATCAAATCTGCTAAGCTTCTTAAAGATTCTGGACTCTCTAACTGGATCACCTCCTGGATAGCTCTACTGGATAGTGGTCTGCGTGATCTCTTCTCATCCAACAAAACAAATGAGCAATGAATCTGGTAAATCTTTGCTGCACTCTTAATTGCAAGTATATCTCCAATGATGGCAGTTCAGAAATAGATTCTATAATAATGATGGGTAGACAAGATCCTCATTTTCATTCCAATATCCTGTCGAGCAAGATACAGGTTAACGTAGGCATCAGTTATTCAAACAATACCATGTTTTGTTGGTAGAAATCAGAATTGGTTATTGGAGCTGGACTGGTCCATGTACACTGAGGCCCTGTGCAAGAAGGAATAGAGCCAGCTGTACTTTTTGAGAAGGCTCCGCTCCTTCAAACATTTGCAGTAAGATGCTGTAGATGTTCTTCCAATCGGTGGTGGCCAGTGCCATCTTCTTCGCTGTTGTGTGCTGGGTCAGCAGGGCGAAGGCTGAGGATGCAAACAGGATTAACACTGCATTTCAGGCAGGTACTGTAGCCAGCAAATGAGATCTACGATTTTGAAACATTCATGCCCAAAAGTATATCCTCATTCCATAGAATAGATGAGCTCCATTGCTGCATCTCTTCCTACAAAAATCGTTCCATTGATGTAAACAAAATGTACAGACAAGAGAACACTATCAATAAGGGGGGGGTGGTGGAAATCTAACTTTGTATAATGGAAACAAACTCAAAATGAACAGGAGAAGCATTCCAAAGAAACAAATATGCATTCCAAAATGTTTCTAAAAAGATTCCAAGTGTGTTCTGGAAATTTGCCATTAACATTCCACCTCGTATGATTCCACTTTATTCCTTAACATAGAAATGCCAGGATCGGTTCCAAAAAAGGATTTCTCAATTACAGCTACAGCAGCAAAGCCTAATAGAGACTTGCCTCTTGGTTTGATATTTTGTAATGTCGCATATTTGTTTCCCACCAGTTAGTGGAGCAGTTGTGACCACAGAACATTTCAGGCAGATTCTGTAACTGCATTTCAGGCAGGTACTGTAACCAGCAAATGACATCTGCGATTTTGAAACAATCATGCCTAAAAGTACATCCTCATTCCATAGAATTAATGTGCTTTATTGCTGCATCTCTTCCTACAAAAATCATTCCATTAATGTAAACAGAATGCACAGACAAGAGAACACTATCAATAAGGGTTGAATTTCTCAGCAATGAAAGACAATTTATGGGGAAGGGGTACTTGCAATTGCTGCTTCATAAGGAAAAAGAACCAAAGTACTCAAGTTTATAGCATTCACATCTGGTACTCAATTAAAAAAGTTGTTTATGGTTATAAAAACACTGGAATAATATTGAAATACAATGATAATCTAATATTGCAAAACAGAGCGTTCAAATCTAGACCCCGTGGTTCTGGAGATACTACCTTAAAAGAGATTAAACAATGCTACAGAGCACCAGTAACTGGAGCAACATGCAATTTCATGAGTTCGCTTAGTGGTCCAACATATTAGCTACAAAGATAGACACAAAATGCTTCTCTCCAGAGAGGTTGCCTGTCATGCTAAATTACTCCAGCATTTTGTGTCCATCTTTGGTTTAAACCAGCATCTGCAGTTTTTTCCCCCTACATATTAGCTATTAGCCACTTGGGATTAATTCGGGGGTATATTGTACTGATCTGTAAATTAAGGAAAAGTATACCATCAAGCAAGTTTGCTCAATACCAAAGGAGTTTTCAAATCCAATAATGCCTCAGTGCCAACTTTCAAAGTACCATTCAAGGCGAAAGTAGAAAATTGGGGGAAAAAGCACCATATGGATCAATCTAACCAAGACAAAAAAAGTTGTGGTATTTACTGCTCAGCATCATACACGTCAACTTTCACCCCGATTGATTTTCTCCAAGCATTTACCGAGCACAGCCATTGTCACTGTTGCACACAAATATCACTTTTGCAAGGAAAAAGATCGTTACATGTTCAGAGTTTTAACAACATTTATTAATGTGTGCAATTGTATATTGTATATCCTTTTACAATATGATATACAATATGATACATATATCAGATGATGCAATATGACTGCCAGCACGTTTCCTATCAAAAGAAACTGTCCGAAGTACAAGGAACACATTTAGTGATACAAATTTTATTTTCAGTTATGGGTTGATGTGAATTTGACATACTGTACAGTTCACTATTTGCTATTGTACATCAAAGTAACATCTATACATCGGGAGGTGAGAAGCTCTTTCATCTTGATTAAATTAAACTATTCAGTTCCTCCAGAAGTTTCAATGAGCAAAAGGAAGCCTGGCTGACCTAGTGTCGTGCAAGCTAATTATTTCTCAAGAACATTTCTGTGGGCCTTTTGTGGTATACTACACACAAACAGGGAGAAAAAAAAAAAAAAACACATTTACTGAAACATGGAGTGGAAAAAAAAAAGCAAACAAGGACTGTGATATAGTGCAGAATATTATGGTTGCTTGTGAAAAACAATTGTTCTCACGATTCCCACCAGTGTTACACCTTACAAAATAGGTGTCCATTGTTAAAGCAGATGGATATTACTGCTTTGAACTAATATACTAAGTGAATTCTTTAAAGATCTTTGAACAAGAAATTATAAACTTTTTTTAAATTTGCGATAGGTTGCAATTAAATTATTAGCTTCTTTTGACTCCAAGTAAACTCAGAAAAATAACTCCAAAACATTAGAAGGACCAGTATTTTATGTTTGTCAAACATGAATATACTCCAATACTTTTACTACTTGAAAAGATCAATGAGCCAAACAAAGCGCCTGAAAAACTCATGTCATTGAGACTACAGTGTAAGCAAAACATTATATTTCCTTTTGTCTATGAGGATTCTACAGCAATTAAGAGATGCCGTTATGATACACTGGAAAATGGCAGTGGCAGTGTATCATCTTCGAAAACTTACAAAGTAAAAAGGTATTTATTCAAATTAGGAAACCAGCCAAAGAATATTAAATAGGTTTTAGGTTCACAAGATCAGATTGCACTCAATCATTTATAAATCAGTAGTCTTCTGAAAATGTGCCAAACTTGTTTGAATGCAGGAGAACAAGTTTATAGAACTGTCCAGAGTTCTTTGATGACATTCTTTCAATCCAGATTTATTATTCCAGCAATTTAACAATTTCATTTGTTATGAGAGAAACCTTCTTCCCTCCAGTTTTAGTTTTTTTGTCTGTGGTTTTCAATGCCATTTTCTTAATGTGCATTCATAGCACTTCTGTCCAAGGTCTGAAAGACACAATTGTTTGTAATCACACTCTGTCTGAAGAAGTGTCTCAACCCAAAACATCACCCATTCCTTCTCTCTAGAGATACTGCTGCCTGTCCTGCTGAGTTACTCTAGTATTTTGTGCCTATTTATTCACTGAAAATATACAATTGTGGAGAGTCACAATGTATTTTATGCTGCTTAGAAGGAAGAGTATCATTCATACTTTACTGAGCAAAGGTACTTAGTGCAGAGAAAGAGAGGAGGATAATAGATCTAGTCAATGGAAAAGTCACAAGTCTCAATTCACCTACTTATTTACTAAATTGGTGCTGGGACCACCGCCGCCGTGTCTCACCTATCACACCATCTGCATGGGAGAAACTAAACTACTTTTTCCCCCCCAAAATCACCCCACATGCCGGTAGTTTGATAGCCCTGCTTTAAACCAATCCCCTCTAGTGCTCTAATCACATATCCTGGGGAAAATACTATACATTCACCCGATATTCCCCTCGTGGTTTTTACTCACCTCTAAAACAATTTTAGCTTTATTTTGAACTTTCAGCACCCGCAGATATTTGAGTGTGAGAAATTTTGTGATCAGCGTGAGAACATGAGAATTTTGTGAACTGCACGAGTCTCACGCTCAATGCGTGAGAGTTGGCAGTCCTGCTAATAACGCAAACATTTTATGCAAGTTCCAATTGTTTGGACAAAAATCACTTATTACTGCTTAAGTAACTAAGACCATTTCAGAAATGATGGCACTCAACCAACAAATTAAAGCAGACTAAAAAGAATCAAAATGGGGGAGGTGGGGGGCACACACACACGTCTGGCAGGCACGGTGTAGCGTGGATTGGCGGCGTTGGCGCTGCCGTGTGAGTTGAAGGGCAGGAGGGAGGGAGGGAAGGAGCGAGGTTGCCACGGCAGCCAGAAGCGCAGCGCTCACAGACAGCACACAAAAGCGCTGACACCCGTTGCCCGGAACCGACGCGCTTCCCTAATCCGTGCAGATCGATGTCATGTGGCGCAAAGAGACAAACTGTGCAGCAAAGATTCTATAGCTCTGCTGTAGCTCCGCTATAGGATCTTTGCTGTGCAGGGACTGAAGACAGCCTGTCAGCGTGAGAATTCCGTCTTCAGCGTGAGAATTGGCTGAAATGCGTGAGCGTCACGCTCAAAGTGTGAGAGTTGGCAGCCCTGTATTCATATTATACTGTGGCTCTTCCCACTTCTGAATGCGTTCCTTGCATTTGGCCATCATAGCCTTTTACTTCCTGTTCTTTTTTGCAAGCATCAAACCTCTCTTTAAAAGCTGCAATTAATCTGGTCAAGACACATGACAATGTGTTTTACATCTTGTTGACCGTTATACAATTTTTTACCAAGTTATAGAAACATTCACAGTTGGTTCTCTCATCATTATACCCCCTTGTTAGAGATTTGACCAGAAATGGAAACCACAATTTACTCTATAACCAATCCCCCCCACCCCATAAAATTACTTAATGAACATGTGCAGACCTTTTTCACTTACACAGAAAATGCATTCTATCTATTAGCTATTGTCAGAAACAGTTAAGAGCTTTTTGTACAAACTATTCCTACTGCTGAACCAAATATATTTTTTTAAAGTTTGTAATTCACAGCCTGTCAACATCCATTTCTGACAAGCCTGCTGGATAATGATATATTCTTCCAAGTTCACTGTAGAGTAAATAAAAATACATCAATGATCTGGATGATGGTGTGGAAAATTGGATTAGTAAATATGTAGATGATACTAAGATAGGTGGTGTTGTGGATAATGAAGTTGATTTTCAAAGTCTACAGAGAGATTTAGGCCATTTGGAAGAGTGGGCTGAAAGATGGCAGATGGAGTTTAATGCTGATAAATGTGAGGTGATATATCTTGGCAGGACAAATCAAAATAGGACATACATGGTAAATGGTAACGAATTGAGGAATGCAGTTGAACAGAGGGATCTAGGAATAACTGTGCATAGTTCCCTGAAGGTGGAATCTCATGTAGATAGGGTGGTAAAGAAAGCTTTTGGTGTGCTGGCCTTTATAAATCAGAGCATTGAGTATTGAAGTTGGGATGTAATGTTAAAATTGTACAAGGCATTGGCGAGGTCAATTCTGGATTATGGTGTACAATTTTGGTCACCAAATTATAGGAAAGATGTCAACAAAATAGAGAGAGTACAGACGAGATTTACTAGAATGTTGCCTGGGTTTCAGCAACTAAGTTACAGAGAAAGGTTCAACAAGTTAGGGCTTTATTCTTTGGAGCGCAGAAGGTTAAAGGGGGACTTGATAGAGGTCTTTAAAATGATGAGAGGGATAGACAGAGTTGACATGGATAAGCTTTTTTCATTGAGAGTAGGGAAGATTCAAACAAGGGGACATGACTTGAGAATTAAGGGACAGAAGTTTCAGGGTAACATGAGGGGGGGGGGGGCTTCTTTACTCAGAGTGGTATCTGTGTGGAATAAACTTCCTGTGGAAGTGGTAGAGGCAGGTTTGATTTTATAATTTAAAAATATATTGGATAGGTATATGGACGGGAAAGGAAGGGGGGGGGGGATTATGGTCTGAGTGCAGGTAGATGGGACTAGGGGAGAATAAGTGTTTGGCATGAACTAGAAGGGCCGAGATGGCCTGTTTCCGTGCTGTAATTGTTATACGATTATATGGTTAATAAGACATTAATAATAAAACACCATTGATCATTAATGATCAAACACCATTGATCATTAATGATGTCCAATTTGGCCACCATCCTCATCCAGCAGAAACAATGGTCCAAGATTAATGGCTCCATTTACACTACGAACTTCTCTCCTGAATTCCCGTTAAGCTCCTCGACACTGGTCCCCCACTTTCCTTTTTTAGTGCAGCACCCGATACAATTGATTGTTGACTGGCAGCTTTGACACATATGGAAATAGGATCTGCTTCTGTAATGTGGCAAATTACCTTCCTGCTATGAACAATGAGGAAGCCAAACTATACAAGCATTACTAAACAAAATTGTTGACATGTTTATGACTATTTGCCTTTAGGATTAATTTGACCAAATGTTATGCGCTTTGTTGAATGGGATGACATGGGGTGGCTTCCTCAAAACATCAACCATCCTAATAAGTCATGAAGCAAGATGGTCAAAGTTCATTATGCAGCAATTTCTGGAACCATATACTCAAGATACACACTAGATAAATCAATTTTTCCCCACATACTCTGCAGAAGTTTTTCAATCCAAAAAACTTCAGCTAAATTTACGATAAATGAAAAAGTGTTATTGTTAACAGTTTATATTATGTCACAGTTGGATGACTGGTTAGAGTGTGGAAATTTAATACAATTAGGCTGAGCAGATACTGGAAAACAACCCGAGGGCAAACTAAAGCAAAAGTGAATGGAACAGAAGTGAATTTGCTAATCCTTGCACCAAGTACATGTCCACATTCAGGTTATCCAATTGATACATATCAATTAATACAATCCTTTAAAACGGATCCAAGGAAAGAGGCTTCAAGATACACAAGTCTCAACTTCTGAAGAGGAAGACAAATCAGAATGATAATAGCAACATTTCTAGAAAGATTGCAACTGCACACAACGGATTATCTATAATTTTAAATATTTACTATCCATTGTAGCAAGTTTAGAAAAAAATACAACACAAAGAACTAGAGTAACTCAGTGTGTCAGGCAGCATCTCTGGTAACATTTCAGGTTGGGTCTCTTCTTCAGACACAGAGAGAGGAGGCAAACCTCTTCAAAGTGGGCACACCTTTAGGGGATTTTGCAGCAGAGCAATAGAAAGTAGACACGAGAAACTTCAGATGCTGGATTCTTGCATTCAACACAAAGAGCTGTAACCCAGCAGGTCAGGCAGCACATCTGGAGGACATAGATAGGCAACATTTCAGGTCAGGGCCCTTCTTCAGACTTGCATGATTCTACTTTCTACAGGTCCCTGTGTCTTGGGGATTTTAATATAACCCAATTTTCCTTGCCATTCGGATTTGCAATCTTTCCCAAAGCAGTAATTAGAAACATAGAAAATAGGTGCAGGAGTAGGCCATTCGGCCCTTCGAGCCTGCACCGCCATTCAATATGATCATGGCTGATCATCCAACTCAGTATCCTGTACCTGCCTTCTCCCCATACCCCCTGATCCCTTTAGCCACAAGGGCCACATCTACATCCCTCTTAAATATAGCCAATGAACTGGCCTCAACTACCTTCTGTGGCAGAGATTTCCAGAGATTCACCACTCTGTGTGAAAAATGTTTTCCTCATCTCAGTCCTAAAAGATTTCCCCCTTATCTTTAAACTGAGACCCCTTGTTCTGGACTTCCCCAACATCGGGAACAAGCTTTCTGCATCTAGCCTGTCCAACCCCTTAAGTATTTTGTAAGTTTCTACAAGATCCTTCCTCAATCTTCTAAATTCTAGCGAGTACAACCCAAATCTATCCGGTCTTTCTTCATATGAAAGTCCTGACATCCCAGGAATCAGTCTGCCAAACCTTCTCTGTACTCCCTCTATGGCAAGAATGTCTTCTCTGTACTCCCTTTATGGCAAGAATGTCTTTCCTCAGATTAGACCAAAACTGTACGCAATACTCCAGGTGGTCTCACCAAGAATTCCTACTATTAATCTAATTTGTACAGAACGTAACATTCTTTGCATGACTGTACCCAGATATGGTTTTCCACCTTTAAAAATGCTGTGAGTCTAGTGAAGATCACGATGTTCCATTGCAAGTTTCACAGATGAGTACTGTAGGAGTTCCCTCTGTTGTGCAAAGGGTAATACCACACTCATGCAATATCTTAATGCCTGTCATTTGTGTGAAATCTGCAACGTAAGCAAACCCACCCACCTGCTCATATTGGCTGAAGGAAAAGCAAATTAACTCTGCTCTCCTTAAGTTTGGAGGACTCCATGAGGCAGTGAGCACCAAACTGAAAAGCTGCGTAAATCAACTGCAGCCCCCAGGGACAAGGAAGTTAAGAGAATGTCCATGACTTTGACCTCCACAGGCAAACCAGACAAGTGACATGTGAGGCAGTATTTTAGATCACATGTCTTAGAGGAGAAAGAATGCAGTTTGAATGATGGCGCTTTAAATAGCACAACTCCAGGAATCATGACAATCAGTTTATCAGTGAACTGATTCTGTATTCCAAACAAGTCAAGTTGATAAATACACTGGAGGCTCATTTTACAAACTGCAATGCTATCAAAGTTATATGATAAGATTTTACAACAATGAGTGCGAAGGCAAACTAAAATAGAGTTCAATTTCCAGATGGGTTTTATGTACCCATAAACAGGCGCCCCTTTTCCATTGTTAAGCCAATTTTCAAATTCAGTTTAATTTAGAGATAGAGTGTGGTAACAGTCGCTCCTGTCCTGTATATCTTTGGAATGGGGGAGGAACATGAATTATTTGGAGAAAACCCATGTGGTCACGGGGAGAATGTTCAAGCTCTGTACAGACAGCACCCATAGTCAGGATCGAACTTGGGTCTCTGGCACTGTACAGCAGCAACTCTATTGCTTTTTCACCATGCCGCCCAAACTGTTGAGCATTTTATTTTTTAAAGTCATCAAACAAAGAAACAAGGTTAGGCCATATGATCACGTGTGCCTGCTTTGGCTTTAAGGTCATGGCTGATCTTTTATCTCGTGCTAAGGAATTTCTTGCCCTTCTTTGACAGATTCTGCTATCTGTTACTTATTATGTTGCAATTGTCACATTTTCAAAACAGGTTTCTAGCTAGTAAATCAAAATACTATATATAGCAGTTAAGTATTTATATTTTAAAAATAACACCACTTGAAAGAGACATTCACTTTAAAATATTTCTCCTTCGAAAGAACAATTATTGAAACAATTTGCCACAATGCCATGTTTTGACACATTTTGTTGAAACAAATTACCACCCAACACAATTGGGGAAAACTGGAGTGTGCATAGTCAAAAGACATACAAGTTCAGAATACATTCAAGAACAGTTGGCCATCACCCCAAAATTACAATTATAATCCGATTTGGACAGAATTACACTTTCATTTTAAGTGAGGCAAATAAATTTATATCAATCATAATTATAATATGTAGCATAGGCAAGTTTAAAAAAGCCTTATCTTTAGAAAGTGTTACTGGCATTGCCCAGAATAATTGTTAATCCCGAGCTCAGGAATGAGCAAGGAAAGCAAGGGGCTTTTAGCATTCACAAATATTCAAAACTAATTCATAATAAATTTAATTAAATAAAAACAATTAAATACGAGAAAACTTTCAAACTAATAATGACCATCGTATCTAACAGTATCACATCTAACAGTAATTACCTATCCCACCCTTACCCACTCTCTCATATCCTTGCAGCCATACTTTACTTCATGTACCTCGTGACACGGTAGCACAACTGGTACAGCTGCGGCCTCACAGCGCAAGAGATCTGGCTTTGATCCCAACTTTGTGTGTTGCCTGTGTGGAGATTGGATGTTTTCCCCGTGGGTTTCCTCACACATCCCAAAGACATTCATATTTACTGGTTAATTAGCCCCTGCAAAGACTGTCCCAGGTCTATCTTCAGTGTAAACCATCATCTGCCGTTCCTTCCTGCACACCTAGAAAGTGGGATAACATAGAGCTAGTGTGAACAGGTGATTGATGATTGGGGTGCACTTGGTGGGTCAAAGGACCAGTTTTCATCCTGTATCGTTCAATCAATCAAGTGAATGAATATGCTCGAGTTCAAAGCCAGCACAGATTCAGTGAACAAACTTCCCAGCATAAATGGTGGCAAATCATGCTCCCTGATTTGTGTCCAATGACCTGGCTTCCTTAAAGCTGCAGAGATAAATACTAGTAGTTTTGTGCCAAACCGATTTGGGCCAATCATCCTTTCCATAGTAGTTTGAATCATCCAAGAAGTTAATCAGGATTAGAGGCATAGAATAATCCTGGAAAAAAAAACTTCATCTCAGCAACCAATAATTTACAAATTTGCTTGTGCCATTTAGTAAAAAATTATTTAATGGCACAAGCAATATTAAAGATACAATATACGTTTCAGGAAACTTCATAAGAGTAATATCAAACAAGTAATTTGACATTGAATTATAAAAAAAGTATATTAGGTTAGGTATCCAAGGATTGTATTTAAGGAGTTATTTTAATTTTGGAAGGGGATTCCAAATATTAGAGTAGTTGAAGACATAGCCACCAACGATAACTTTGAGGAATTAAATTTGAGGATATTCTAGAGAACAGTGGGAGGATTATAGGCCAGAAGATGACCAAAATAATGAGGGTTAAGCAAGATCAAGGAATACTTGGACAATCTAAAATGAATGTAAAATAAAACAAAGGAAGCTCAGCAAGACTTCATTGATCAAGTATAAAAGCAATAAATGCAGTGCACGTTTAATGCATGGGGATAAACTGTGACAAGGTCGATGTCAGGTGACATTTTATAGAGGTGAAATTAAAGATGAGAGATTTCAGGAATGTAAAGCCCAAAACATAACCCAGGGTCCAATATGACAAAGTTGTGAAGAGTCTAGTTCAGTTTCATAGTTGTAAGGGAAGAGGATAAATCAATACCTCAAGGAAAAGGAGCTTCTTAGGGGTGCTGCACTGGCAGCAGCCTCTACCTACCTGTTATTTCTATCTTTATTTAAATTTTTTTAGTTAGTCTAGTCTAAAGTTTTGTGTTGGGGGAAACTTTAACTTTTCTATGTGGGGGAGGGGGGCAGGGTAAGGGGGAACCATTTCCCAGTCTCTTCCTGGCGGGGACGCGACTATTTCTCCAAGTCACGTCCTCGCCCCCCACCTCGCGGCCTACCAGCTGGATCGGAGCGGCCTTTCCTGCCGGGGACCGGACCAGGGCTGCTACAGCGGCGGCGCAGCGCTGGAGTCACCGCGGAGCGGGCGATGCCTACCTGGGTCGCCGTTTGGAGCTCCGGAATGTTGGGCCGCTGCTCCAACAACGAGGAGCTCTGGTGCGGAGAGCTTCCAACGCGGGCGGCGCTGGCCGTCATCGTGGAGTCCTGGGGCGCCTTGCAGAGGGCCTACAGCAGCCATCTCCACCCGGCGTGGCCTGCGGACTTTGGAAGCCGCCGACTACGGTAGGAGGGGGCCGACTCTGGTGTCCACGCCGCTGAGGACGTCCCACAGCCCCGACGTACAACACCCTGGCGAGCGGTCCTGGACATTGGGCCTCCCGTAGTGGCAACTGTGGAGGGCACGGGGAGGCCCTGACCACGGGGAACAATGGAGGAAGAGACTGACTTTGGCGCCTTCCCACACAGTGGGAAACTTTGATTCTGTTGTGTGGGGATGTTTTATGTCAAACCCTATAGTGCGTTGTGTCACTTTTTTTTTTATTGTATGGCTGTATGGGAATTTCATTTCACTGTGCCATCTGGCACATGTGATGAATAAATCCATCTTGCAGCAGAAATATATGATGCAGTAAATATAATGGGTTCGGTCTTTCTACTACTTATTGGAGAACATTTCTGGTCATTCAATACTGGAGATTGGACAAACAATTTGCAAATGTCAAAACAGGTGGTAAAGTTAAGTTACAGTGCCCGCCATAATGTTTGGGACCAAGACCCATTATTAATTTATTTGCCTCTGTACTCTGTACAATTTGAGATTTATAACAGAAAAAAAAAAAGAAAAAAGAGAAAAAACAAAATCACATGTGGTTAAAGTGCACATTGTCAGATTTTGATAAAGGCCATTTTTGAACATTTTGGTTTCGCCATGTAGACATTACAGCAGTGTTTATACATAGTCCCCCTATTTCAGGGCACCATAATGTTTGGGACACCGCAATGTCATGTAAATGAAGTAGTCATGTTCAGTGTTTTGTTGCATATCATTTGCATTCAATGTGCTTGATGTCTACAATTCATGGACATCACCAGTTGCTGGGTGTCTTCTCTGGTGATGCTCTGCCAAGCCTGTATTGCAGCCATCTTTAGCTTATGCTTGTTTTGGGGGCTCGTCCCCTTCAGTTTTCTCTACAGCATATAAAAGGCATGCTCAATTGGGTTCAGATTGGGTGATTGACTCGGCCATTCGAGAATCAACCATTTTTTAGCTTTGAAAAACTCCTTCGTTGCTTTGCCACAGTATGTTTGGAATCATTGTCTTGTTGTAGAAGGAACCACCGGCCAATGAGTTTTGAGGCATTTGTTTGAACTTGAGCAGATAGGGTGCGTCTATACACTTCAGAATTCATTATGCTACCACCATCAGCAGCTGTAATTTCTACATGGTGAAACCCAAATGTACAAAAATGGCCTTTAATAAAATCTGCAAATGTGCACTTTTACCACATGATTTTTTTTTTCTATTATACATCTCGAATTGTGGAGTACAGAGGCAAATGAATAAATGAAGGGTCTAGGTCCCAAACATTGTGGAGGGCACTGTAGGTGCTGTTATCTATATCCCTGTTAAACTGATTATTCATTGAACATAGATTCCACACAATGTGCTGTTAATACAAGTACTATTTTAAATGTGAAAACCCATACTACAAATTGACCATCAGATATGCATCAAAGCTTTATCTTAAATAAGCCAATTATTGCATCATTCCATATTTGCTTTTGGTCAATGTTATTTACAGTGCAGAGTGTTCCAGCAATACTGTGGTAAATAATTAGAGAAAAGAAGTGGCTTTAATCGTTATTATTTGTAGACAAGATACAGAGAGTAAGTGAATTTGCAACTTAAAAACAGGCTTTATTGCCCGATGTGTAGTTAAGTTAGACCAAGATAAGTCATAACAGATTACTTTAATTGTTGTAATTTTGAATTTTCTCTTTAGTAAATAATGTATTTTGTTACATTTACACAATATGCGAGTTCGGTATTCCGACTGCACATGGCCAGGTCATAAGCAAAAAACAGTCTCGGCAACGGTGATGCTGTTATGTGTGCAGTCTTGCGTTTCGTCCATGGTCGGGGTTGGGCCTGGGTCTCCCGCACTGCGGGCACTGTCGAGTTGCTGCTGGGCCATCCCCGTCCCTTCCCTGTGTGGAGCTATCTGGGGTGGCCCTGGGCTGGCGGGGCGGCTGCAGACCTGCAGCCACTGGCTCCAGCTCAGCTCTGCCTGTCCCGCATGGTTGGCCAGCAGCCCTCCACCTTCAGCCCCCTCAGTCCGACACCCTACTGAAGATGGGCAGCTGCCGGCCCTGCTTGGAGCCGACCTGGTTGGCGAGTCTGCGGACGGGCTCCTGCCGGCCATGGAAGGCCGGGTGCCCGCTGGAGCTGCTGGTGCTGTTGCGGCGGCAGCAGCAACCTCCTCCCCCTCTCTTGCCCAGCCCCAAGCCCAGAGTCCAGGCCAGCTCCAACTCCAGGTCAGGGCTAAAGGCCGCCTGCAGCATGGCACAGTCGAGCACCAGTCTGGAGGAGGCCGAGCCCAGGCTGGCTCTCTGGTGCAGGCAAGGCCGGGCACTCTCCCCTCCTCAGGGTTGTGGATGAAGTGGCAGCGGGTACCATAGGGGCAGAAGCCAGTGGTGTACAAGGTGCGGCACAGCTCCGACTTGTACTTGGGGTGGCGGCTGAGGGAGCGCAGCTCGGCTAGACCGTGGGCGAACTGGCACTTGTCGCTGTAGCGGCCCATCGGGGGGCAGTTTCCTCTGGAGTTGGAGTGGGGTTGGGCTGGAGTTGGCACTTCTTCTCCGCACTGGCTGTGGGCCTGGAGCCACCGGTGTCATTAGTCTGGGCTGTCGGTTGGCCCGGAGGGAGAGGCAGAGGTGAGCTGGGGTTGCTGCTTCTCCACGCTGGCTGTGAGCCTGGACGCCATTGTCCCGTCAGTCCGGACGTCTCTCGCCACCCCCCAGGTGGGGCTGGGGCACTCGAGTGGGGGGGACGGGGATGGTCCAGTGGCAGTTCAGCAGCGCTTGCGGTGCTGGGGACCTGGGTTAGATCCTGGCTGCGGATGAGGTGCGGCTCTGTGTGCGTGCAGCTGCAGAGAGCCGCTCCAGTCTCACCCCCCCCCCCCCCCCCTTCCCACTCGTATCTGCCCCCTGACAAATACAAACTTGAAAAAAGACAAAAAAAAGACCCAAACTATGCTCACTGAATCTACAGCATTCGTTCGATTTTTATTTATAGCGTAGACCTATGACAAATCCCATAATTCCTTGCATTTTTTGGAATATCAAACTCGCTTATTGTCAAGTGCTCAATGCTTTTTGGAAAATAAGGCAATTTAAAAAAGTACTATTCTAATATAAATGATCTCCTAATTTCACAAAAGTAAAATCTATATATAAACATTGTTCTAGAAATCTTGACACAGATTGAGCAGATTGCCACAAGACCCTGCAGATATTGTACCAGAGGCCTTAACAGAATGGAGTTTGGAGTCAAACAGTCTAGAGCACAGAAACAGACCCTTCAGTTCAACATCTATGATGACCATGTAGCCGATCTATGCTAATCCATTTACCTGCAATGAGCTCATATTCAAATTCATTTATTCTTGCTATGGTTTTCCTATTCAAGTACCTATCTAAGCACCTTTAAAAATTTATAATTATACCTGCCACAGATAATTCCTTGCAGCTCTTATCATATAAAAACCACTATCTGAGAGAAGAGCTTGCCTCTCAGATCTACTTTAAATTTCTTTACTCTCAATTTCAATCTATATCTTTAACTCCCAGACAATTACTCTTACCGTCTACCCTATTTTTATGCCTTTACCAATTTTTATTAATCTTGATAAAAGCACCAAGTCCACTAAGACAGTCCACTCAGAATAAACCCAGACTATCAAATCTCGCAATTTCAGGCTGCATCCTGGTGAGTCTTTTCTGCGCTTTTTCTAATGCTACCACATCCCTGTTGCAATGTGGGGACCAAAACTGTACATAATAATGCAGATCTGACCAATGTAAATATAGCACCAGAGACCAGCAATTGGCAATGATATCTCTCGAGAGGCGAGAGCTCTTGCTCTAGTAAAGATTGTGAATAGCGGTAATCAGGGAGATGAAGCACAAGGGTGGAGAAGCAATGCAAATAAAAATAATCATATTGTAAACACAGAATGGCAAGGATGCACCGGGACAATCTAAACCTGTAAAACTACCTGAACTCATTTTGCCTTTAGAAATATTCTAAAGCACTAGTTTAGTTTAAAGATACAGCTTGGAAACTGGCCCTTCAGCCCACCGAGTCTGCAAACACTATGTTAATCACTATCTCATCTAGTCCCTGCATAAAAGGGGCATTTTTTTCCCTTAGAGGCCAATTAACCTAAAAACCTGCACATCTTTGGGATTGGGAGGAAACCAGAAGGTTGCAGGGAGAACATGCAAACTTAATCCAGACAGCACCAGAGGTCAGGATCAGACCCAGGTCTCTGCTGCAAGGCAGTAGGTCCACCGCTGCTTCACAGGGGTGCCCACAATATATTATTTAGCTACTCCAGTAAATGTATTATTCAAACTACAATAGCTGCCCATGATTTAGCAGTCAAATCGTAAGGTCATAAGTGATAGGAGCAGAATTAAGCTATTTGGCCCATGTGTAGAGGATGTTTCCACTAGTGGGAGTCTAGAACTAGCGATCATAGCCTCAGATTTAAAGGACATTTTTTTTAGGAAGGTGATGAGGATAAATTTCTGTTGTCAGAGGGTGGTGAATCTGTGGAATTCTTTGCCACAGAAGTCAGTGAAAGCCAAGTCAGTGGATATTTTTAAGGTAGAGATAGATAAATTCTTAATTAGTACAAGTGTCAAGAGGTTATACCCATGACTATTATGCCGGACATATTGCGAACTCCATCATCAAGTTCGCCGACAACACCACTGTTGATGGACGCATCACAGATGGGGATGAGTCAGAGTATAGAAGTGAGATTGACCGCGTGACCAAATGGTGCCAGCACAACAACCTGGCTCTCAACATCAGTAAGATCAAGGAACTGATTGTGGACTTTGGTTGGGGAAGGATGAGGACCCACAATCCTATTCACATCAATGGGACGATACTGGAGAGGGTCAAAAACTTCAAATTCCTGGGCTTGTATATTTCCAAAGATCTTTCCTGGACCCAACACACCGATGCAATTATAAAGAAGGCACATCAGCGACTACTTCCTGAGAAGATTACAGAGATTCGGCATGTCGAAGAGGATTCTCCTAAACTTCTACAGGTGCATGGTAGAGAGCATTCTGACTGGTTGCATTGTGGCCCGGTTCAGCAACTGGAACCTCCAGGAGCAAAAAAGACTACAAAATGTTGTGACCACTGCCCAGTCCATCACCAGCTTTGACCTCCCCACACTCAAAGGAATCTATCGTAGTCGCTGCCTCAAAACGGCAGCCAAAATCATCAAAGACCCACATCGTCCTAGCCACATACTAATTTCACCATTGCCATCAGGAAGAAGGTACAGGCGCCTGAAAATTGTACCATCCAGGTTCAGGAACAGCTTCTTCCCTACAGCCATCAGGCTATTAAACACAACAACGAATAAGCTCCAAGCTCTGAACTGCAAAAGACATATTGCACTATATTTGTTATTTATTGATCTTTTTCTTCTCTTCCCCCGTTATGTACTTCGTTTACATATTCACATATTCTGTTGTGCTGCAGCACAACAAATAAGAATTTCATTGTCACATCGGTACTATGACAATAAAACACTCTTGACTTGTATGTGGAGAAAGCAGGAGAATGGGGTTAGGAGGGAGAGATAGATCAGAATGACAGAGTAGACTTGTGGGCGGAATGACCCGATTCTTCTCCCATCACATGACCTCATGATCAAGTCCACTCCACCATTCAATCATGGCTGATCTATCTCTCCCTCCTAACCCCATTCTCCTGCCTTATCCCAATAACCCCCGACACCCATATTAATCAAGAATTATTATTATTGCAGAAATAATACATCATTTGAACCTCAAGCAGAGCATGGTTAGATTTTTGGAATTAATTTTAAAATGTTTGGCAATGCAGAAAGTTTGCCAAACAAAAATGTTTTAAAGTTCTTGATACCAAAAGAGGAATTATTCTGGAGCTGCTAGAAGTACAATTTTATCTGCACTCGCTCCGTTGGTGTTGCCTATTGTTGTTGCATGTTTTGACAAATGTTATTTTCATTCGGATATTTAGTTTTCTATTTGAAAGTAGTGTCAGTAACAAATAATAATAACAACCTCATTTAGAAGTTTAGATAAAAAATAAAAGGGCAGAATACATTTTACTACTCGAGTTGATGGGACACTAGAAATGCATGCCATTTGCTCTGAAGGACGGCCCCAAGATAGTCTGAAGAAGGGTTTCGGCCCGAAATGTTGCCCATTTCCTTCGCTCCATAGATGCTGCTGCACCCGCTGAGTTCCTCCAGCATTTTTCTCTACCCAAGATAGGCTTCTACTGTTGCAGTCAAAAAATTGGACCAACATTTGACTTCATTACACTTTTTCCACTGGTTCAAGACCAAACACCCAATTAAGAAAACAAAATGAGGGGTTGAGTGCAGCCACAAGTTTTGCATCTATAAAAAGCTCCAGGAATAGTCACCCTCTGCCACCTCCCCATTGTTACACGTAATAAATATCACCTTGGGCCAACATGACCCGTTTGAAAACATTGTTTTACCGCATTAAAGGCAACCTTTGAGGCCAGCATGACTAATCAATCATTCAGCGGAATGCGGGTCCAGAGACACAATGTGACCGGCGCTGACCCGATGCCAGCCTCTCGGACGGAGGAAGGTTGCTGACTGACTGACTGAGCCGCCCCAGACTCACCTTGTTGAGGTGGGGGTTGCGAGTAATCTCGTAGCCCCGTTTCTTGGTGTGAAGCTGGGGTCCGAGGCCTCTGCCATCGCTGCTCGCTCTGGCCCAGCATGGGATGGTGTTTCCAGGCGTGGGGTGGAAGAGCGGGCCGGTGACCGCTCTCGGCAAGCGGGCAAGGCGCTGGGAGAAGGCCAGCGCACTCATGGTCTAGGCGGCGTTCCTCTGCGGTGCAAGCGCCGGAGAGACGGCGCTGAAGGCGGGACGGGACGCGCGGTGTGGCGTAGCTCAGCTCGACTCGAGTCTCCGGCACAGCCTGCGCACCAGCATCCACTCCTCACTGCCTCAGCTCCCCTACTTTATTGCACTTTTGTGATCCACGCCCGCCTCCAGACTCGGCAGCGCTCAGGTACTGATAACAACCCGTGGCTCAATGGTTGGTTATTAATTGCTCCTGGCTCTGCATTTGTTTCCAGCCGGTGCAACGTTCCCCTGCCCATCACTGGGCTCCCCGCTGCTTGGCCCGCACTCACTCACTGGCAGTACCTTCCCCTCCCCCGCCTGGCTAGGCCTCGGGGTACCTCACTTTGTAAACTGACTATCCCTTTCATTTTGATTCAGATATTAATTTCCCACTACGGGTGCAGAAGAGCTTCAGGTGTAGCTTTTCATTTACATTCTTGTCTGATGATCAAACATTTGCATAAAACTTTGCTAAATATTGCATCCACTTACTTAGGCATCAATAATTCGATAGCATCATTGTTATATATAATGTAAAATGTTGCATATCTTATATACTTTGTTACTTTATAAATTTGATTACTTTGATCAATTTTTAGTGTGTATCATCCTGTCTGTCTATCATTATATGATTAACTGATAGATTTATTGAGCAAGTTTTAATCTGTAACGGAATGTTCAAAGGTGAACTAAAACAGCGCAGTAAGCATATAACCATATAACAATTACAGCACGGAAAACAGGCCAGCTCGGCCCTTCAAGTCCTTGCCGAGCACTTATTTTCCCCTATTCCCATCTACCTGCATATCTTATATATATATATCATATCATATCTTTATATTTCACTGGTTTAATTACTGTTATATTTACCTTCTTCCCAGGATAGATGAACAAGAGTCTAAATTAAAAACATTTTGCAACAGGATAAAAAGTGCACATTGTGTCCATTTGCCACCATGTTCTCTGTGGTGAGTTTGTGGTACATGTGTGTGCAGAGATGTCAACCTATTCCTAAAAAACTATTAATAACCCAATAAATAATTTTACATAAGACAAATCTCACACCCTGTAGTAGAGTGTTAATTGGACAATATGCCTGAGGCAGTCTGCAATGTCTTGCATTCAATGTGAAATGGATTGTGTTGCTACGAGAAATTTTGTAACAAAGGTCATGATCTTGACCTAGAAAGGTCTTGATTGAACGGCAAGAAGATCAGGCATGGCTCACACACACAAAGTGCAGACAATGTTAAGTGCCTGTCCCACGGCGATTTTTTTCGGCGACTGCCGGCGTCATATCAGGGTCGCCAAAAGATTTGGAACATTTCAAAATCTAGCGGCGACAAAAAAATGTTGCGACACTAGAAAAAACACAGCACGTCAATACGTCATCATGCCGTGAATTTTTCGGTGACCTGATACGTCAGTCATAGCAAAAGGATTTGAGTATAGGAGCAGGGAGGTTCTACTGCAGTTGTACAGGGTCTTGGTGAGACCACACCTGGAGTATTGCGTACAGTTTTGGTCTCCTAATCTGAGAAAAGACATTCTTGCCATGTGCAGAGAAGGTTCACCAGACTGATTCCTGGGATGTCAGGACTTTCATATGAAGAAAGACTGGATAGACTTGGCTTGTACTCGCTAGAATTTAGAAGATTGAGGGGGGATCTTATAGAAACTTCCAAAATTCTTAATGGGTTGGACAGGCTAGATGCAGGAAGATTGTTCCCGATGTTGGGGAAGTCCAGAACAAGGGGTCACAGTTTAAGGATAAGGGGGAAATCTTTTAGGACCGAGATGAGAAAAAATACATTTTTCACACAGAGAGTGGTGAATCTCTGGAATTCTCTGCCACAGAAGGTAGTTGAGGCCAGTTCATTGGCTATATTTAAGAGAGATGTGGCCCTTGTGGCTAAAGGGATCAGGGGGTATGGAGAGAAGGCAGGTACAGGATACTGAGTTGGATGATCAGCCATGATCATATTGAATGGCGGTGCAGGCTCGAAGGGCTGAATGGCCTACTCCTGCAGCTAATTTCTATGTTTCAATGATAACAGAAGGAACGTCCCAACTTGAAACATCTTCACCTTATCCATTTTCTCCAGAGATGCTGCCTGACCCGCTGAGTTACTCCAGCACTTTTTCTTTTTCTTTGGTATAAACCAGCATCTGCAGATCTTTGTTATGGCATTATGTTTTAGATATAATATTGATATAATATAATGATAATAGTTATGAGGTTTCAAACTATAACAATAAACAAGCATATGCTAATATTGAAACTACCAATGCATAATTTACAAACAATGCATCTGCTTTTTAGGCACAAAAAAAGACAACAGGAAAAATAATCCAGATGTGGTTATCAAGAGGAGTTAAAAGATAATACTAAATCAACGGAGTAGGCATCTGGTGTTGCAACAAAGAGTCATAAACATGTCCTGTGAACCTTGAGAATTCCGCAAAGACCATATTTATACAATATGAGGGACATCAAGAACAAAATACAAAGCAAGCTGTAAAAGCTTCTAAAGAAATATAAAAAGGAAAAGATTAGCAAAGTTAATGTAGGTTCCTTACAGTATGAGACAGGAGACGTTACATTGCTGAAAAAGGAAATAGCACAGGTGGAGAGCAGCACATCTACGTGAATGAAGAGCTGAGTGAAATGAGCATAAGTGAAATAATAATATTTGATAGATGAAGGATGCTGAAAGTTAATAAGAATTCTACATGGCAGTGAAAGAGTCCTTTTGGAGACAATGGTTGCATTGTCATTTTCTTAAATACCTTAGTTTTTAGAATAATTTCCCCAAGCCCTGAAACTACAAATATAATCCCACCATTTAAGAAAGAAGTTTGAAAGTAAGCAAAGACAAGTTGGGCTGACGTCAGTAGTCAGGAAGATGCTGGAATCCATTAAGCAGTTGGTAAAGTGCTCTTAGAAAATAATAATAGGATTTGACAAAGTCAACATGGATAAGGGAAAAGGAAATTAAATTTGAAAAATCTGTTAGAGCTTTTTTTTGAGCTAATAACAAACATCATCAGTCTGAAGAAGGGTTTCGGCCCAAAACGTTGCCTATTTCCTTCGCTCCATAGATGCTGCTGCACCCGCTGAGTTTCTCCAGCATTTTTGTGTACCTTCGATTTTCCAGGATCTGCAGTTCCTTCTTAAACATGGAAGTTGATGGAGAACTAGTGGATAGGACGTACACTTGTTATCCCAGACATAAAAAGCTAATGGAATCATTGCTAATGGCCATTAGAGTATTATAAATAGAGAGATGAGTTTACAGCACGGCTGTGTACTGGCACCAACCCAATAATGAATGAATCACCCTGTGTGTGGACTGGTGTAGATAGACTACCTATGAAAACTGGTATTGATAGATCGGGGGAGTGGTGCAGTCTTTCAGCTTGAGATGTTGACCATTCCCATAGTTTTGTTGACAGGCTATCTAGACCCTTCAATCACTTTCACCACCATCTTGTAGAAGTGTTGCAGCTGTTTCCCACTTTATTTATTTGGCTGCACAACTCCCTCCCCAACACAAATATTTCTCCATGGTAAAAGCTCAATAGACAAAGACTGGCAGACCCCAGTAACTACCCACTCAGACCTCGCTAGCCATGCTATGTACCTCTAATTCGCCACCGAGCAGTCACGACAATCACTCTAGTAGCAATCTCCCTTTTATCGTTTGGTTTAGAGATACAGTGTGGAAACAGGCCCTTTGGCTCACTGAGTCCATGCTGACTATCAGTCACCTGTACACTAGTTCTATTTTATCCCACTTTCGCATCACACACACACTTGGGGCACTGGTGCACAGTAACAATTATAGACCATCTAAACAAGCATCGTTTACTGAAGCAAAGTGCAAACAAATAACACAATGACTGAATCACCAATGTATCATTGTTCTCAAAGGCATACAGTGCCCTCCATAATGTTTGGGACAAAGACCCATCCCTTATTTATTTGCTTCTATACTCCACAATTTGAGATTTGTAATTTTAAAAATCACATGTGGTTAAAGTGTACATTGCCAGATTTTATGAAAGGGTATTTTTATATATTTTGGTTTCACAATGTAGAAATTACAGCTGTGTTTATACATAGTACCCTCATTTCAGGGCACCATAATGTTTGAGAGACATGGCTTCGCAGGTGTTTATAATTGCTCAGGTGTGTTTAATTGCCTCCTTAATGCAGGTATAAGAGAGCTCTCAGCACCTAGTCTTTCCTCCAGTCTTTCCATCATCTTTGGAACCTTTTATTGCTGTTTATCAACACGAGGACCAAAGTTATGCCAATGAAAGTCAAAGTAGCCACTATGAGAAACAAGAATAAAACTACTCAAGACATTAGCCAAACCTTAGACTTTGCAAAATCAACTGTTTGGAACATCATTAAGAAGAAAGAGAGCAAAGGTGACTGGCAGGCCAAGGAAGATCTCCACAGCTGATGACAGGAGAATTATCTCTATAATAAAGAAAAAATACCCTAATACCTGTCTGACAGATCAGAAACACTCTGCAGGTGTCATGGATGGATTTGTCAATGACCACTGTCCACAGAAGGCTTCATGAACAGAAATACAGAGGCTACACTGCAAGATGTAAACCACTGGTTAGCTGCAAAAATAGGATGGCCGAGTTACAGTTTGCCAAGAAGTACTTAAAAGAGCAATCACAGTTCTGGAAAAAGGTCTTGTGGACAGATGAGGCGATCTTCATTGATGATGCAACAGGGCTCTCACTTAATCTTTTTTTCTCTGTTGCTAGCCGGGCAATTTGGGTAGCTTTTTAGGTTGCCAAATGACAGTTTAGGGGGTCATCTAAGACGGCTTGCATGACGTGTGCGATAATGTGCTCGGACGAAGTGCGTAGTCACCAATCGGAATTATGCTCAATGAAGCATTCACATATTATTTCTGCTTCCAATAAAGTCACAAACTACACATTCACCACAATGACAAGCAGCAAAATTATAATACAGTATCTCAACTCTTCTTATACGTTGCAATGAATGCAATTCCTATTATTTCTTTCTACTTCCAAACATAATTGTGGTTGGATTATTCAGCGTATGATCAACCTCCGTGAGACCAAGTGCAGGCTTGGCGATCGCTTCGCACTACACCACCACTCAGGTTGCAATAACCAACCTGATCTCCCGGTGGCTCAGCACTTCAACCCCTCAACATCCCGCAGCCCCGACGTCGGACTTGTATCACCCCGGCGAGCGGTCCTGGACATCGGGCCGCCCGTAGCTGCAACTGCGGAGGGCTTGGGGAGGCCCTGACCACGAGGAACAGTGGAGGAAGAGACTGACTTTGGTGCCTTCCCACACAGTGGGAAACTTTGATTCTGCTGTGTGGGGATGTTTTATGTTAAATTCTATAGTGTGTGTTCTTTATACCCTTTCTGGCTTAATCCCTCCCTTCACCACCTCCCGTTTAAATTCCAGTTGGAATATTTTGGAGGACCCAAGAACCACGAAGAAGAACCCTCCTCCCATTCCAAATCTGACATTTCTGTCCTGGGCCTCCTCCATGGCCAGGGTGAGGCCCAATGTAAATTGGAGGAGCAGCACCTCATATTTTGCTTGGGCAGTTTACACCCCAGCGGTATGAACATTGACTTCTCCAATTTCAGGTAGTCCCTGCTTTCTCCTCCCCTTCCCAGCTCTCCCTCAGCCCACTGCCTCTTCCTTTCTTCTTCCCGCCCCCCCCTCACCTCCCCCCCTCATATCAGTCTGAAGAAGGGTCTCAACGCGAAACGTTGCCTATTTCCTTTGCTCCATAGATGTTGCCTCACCCGTTGAGTTTCCCCAGCATTTTTATCTACCCATTCACACAAGTTCTGTTATCCCACTTTTCTCACCCACTCCCTACACATTCGAGACAATTTTACAGATACAAGTTAACATACAAAGCCAGTACGTCTTTGGGATGTGGGAGGAAGCCCACACGCTTGCAGGGAGAATGTCCAAATTCAACACAGACAGTGCCCAAGGACAGGATTGACCACAGATCTCTGGTATGTGAGGCAGCAAGTCTACCAGCTGTGCCACTATATTTTGTTTGCCAACACTCAAACAATTATACGTTGATAACTTTGTTACTAAAAAAAAACTATCCATTTTCAGTCTTCAAATCTCTAAGTAACGCTATGTCTCCCTTTACAGCTACTGTATGTTTTAATTCAGTTCAAGAATATGGGGCAGTATATTGGCCATAAAGTTGCTGCCTAAAAGTGCCGGAATTGATCCTGAATATGGGTGCTGTCTGCATGGATTTTACTCCATTTCCCTTTGATCGCATGGGTTTTCTCCGGGTGCTCTTGTTTCCTTCCACATTCCAAAGGTGTGCAGGAACCTTTTTCAGACCCAACCCAAAACGTAATATTTTCCTTTTGTCCAGAGATTCTCTCTGACCTGTTCAGTTACTCCAGCTTTTTTGTGTCTATCCTCAGTTTAAGCCAGCATCTGCAGTTCCTTCCTACACACACAATATTATACGATAGAACCCTGTTTTGTTTTCTCATTTATAACATTGTTTACAGAGTACTATGTTTACATATTCTGTTGTGCTGCTGTAAGTAAGAATTTCATTGTTCTAACTGGGACATGAGAGAATAAAACACTCTTGACTTACGTCGCTAATGTGTGGGATCAAACTAGTGTACGGGTGCTCGGCGTGGACTCGGTGGGCCGAAGGGTCTATTTCCACGCTGTATCTTTAAATTAAACTAAAAACACTAAAACCAGAGGGAGTCTAAAGAAGGACCTCTACCCAAAACATCACCCAATTTCTTCTATCCAGAGATGCTGGCTGCTCCATGGGGTTCCCCCTCACAATTAAAGCATGGAATAGTCTTCACCCTACCATAGTTACCCAACCGGACGCAACTAAATTTAAGGTAGCTCTTTTTTCCCAAGAACCCTTTTTTGTTTAAGTCCAAGTCAAGAGTCAAGAGAATTTTATTGTCATGTGTCCCAGATAGGACAATGAAATTCTTGCTTGCTGCAGCATAACAGAATATGTAAACATAATACAGAACAGGAGATAAAATGTCAGTGTGTCTATATACCGTAGACCATATATATACACAATAAATAAACAGATAAAGTGCAGTGGGCTGTTATTGTTCCGAGTTTGGAGTTTGGTGGTGGACCCTTCATCATCTCCAGTTTAAATTCCATTTGGAATATTTTTGGAGTAACTCTTGCTCCCTAAAGCAAGAGTTACTAAAGGGCGTTACTCCAGCTCCAGGGAGTGATTCTGCGTTGGTTTTCAGTGGTCGCGGGGAGGCAGCGACTGGACAGCAATTGCGGCAAGATCTCCCACAATGCAAAAGGAGGGAGAAAGTGCTCGGCGCCGACCAGTTGCCGTAGCAGTGCCCATGGGTGGCTGATGATGTGCTGGCCGTGGTTGTGCGCATGTGCATGGCGGCCAGCTGTGCCGGCGGATGAGGAGCGGCTGGAGAGCGATGCCTGGCAGCCCGGACACGGATGGCGGGCGGAGACGGAGAGTGACAGAGAGAGAGAGTGACAGAGAGAGTTTCAAGTTGAACGGCAGGTGTCCCGGGTGCTTGCCAAGCCGGGCAAAATGTCACAGCTTTTAGGTTGCCCGGCGGGACTTTAGGTGGCAATTGGTACCCGGTCAAACCGTTAATTTCGAGCCCTGTGCAACTGCTGATGGTAGGAGCATAATAAATTCTGAAGTGTATAGAGACATCCTATCTGCTCAAGTTCAAACAAATGCCTCAAAACTCATTGGTCGGCGGTCCATTCTACAGCAAGACAATGATTCAAAACATACTGCTAAAGCAACAACGGAGTTTTTCAAGTTAAAAAAATGGTTAATTCTTGAGTGGCCACGTCAAACACCTGATCTGAACCCAATTGAGCATGTCTTTTATATGTTGAAGAGAAAGCTGAAGGGGACTAGCCCCCAAAACAAGCATAAGCTAAAGATGGCTGCAATACAGGCCTGGCAGAGCATCACCGGAGAAGACACCCAGCTACTGGTGACGCACATGTATCGCAGACTTCAAGCAGTAATTGCATGCAAAGGATATGCAACAAAATACTAAACATGACTACTTTAATTTACATGATATTGCTGTGCCCCAAACATTATGGAGCCCTGAAATGGGGACGACGACGACTATGTATAAACACTGCTGTCATTTCTACATGGTGAAACCAAAATGTACAAAAATGGCCTTAAAAAAAATCTGACAATGTGCATTTTATCCACATGTGATTTTTTTCAATTACAAATCCCAAATGTGGAGTTCCGAGGCAAATAAATAAATGATGGGTCTTTGTCCCAAGCATTATGGAGAGCACTGTATTCATGCTCAATATGCTGCAATGAAGTGTTCCCACCACTTCATTAAAGCACATGCCATTATATCTGTAAACATGCTTTAAATTTAATAGTTTTCTGACTTTTGAAGGTATCCAAAAAAGCAGGATATTTTCCCTCTAAACCTGTACAATTATTAAATAGTTGATCTGGGCCATTTACCCACCACTTTTCTCTATCTGCTGAATACAACAATTAACCTCAGATTTAAAAGGAACAATTGACATTGTACGAGTTGCTGTTCATGGAAGTGAATTACGATTTTTGTTTTCACCCTTCATATGAGGAAGTGTCAAAAAGGTTTTATTGTGGTATTAGACTTTAATCATTAGCATCAATATTTCTTTCATTTTATAGAAACATAGAAAATAGGTGCAGGAGTAGGCCATTCGGCCCTTCGAGCCTGCACCGCCATTCAATATGAGCATGGCTGATCATCCAACTCAGTATCCTGTACCTGCCTTCTCTCCATACCCCCTGATCTCTTTAGCCACATCTAATTCCCTCTTAAATATAGCCAATGAACTGGCCTCAACCACTCTCTGTGGCAGAGAATTCCACAGATTCACCACTCTCTGTGTGAAAAAAAAAATTCTCATCTCGGTCCTAAAAGACTTCCCCCTTATCCTCAAACTGTGACCCCTTGTTCTGGACTTCCCCCAACATCGGGAACAATCTTCCTGCATCTAACCTGTCCAACCCCTTAAGAATTTTGTAAGTTTCTATAAGATCCCCCCTCAATCTTCTAAATTCTAGCGAGAAGAGCAACATAAATCATGTCTTGAGAGGTTCAAATAAATTACCCTTCAGCCATTTCAATTTCAAGTGATAGAAACCTATGTAGTCTTTAGTCATAGAAGATAGGCACAAAATGCTGGAGTAACTCAGTGGGACAGGCAGCATCTTTGGATAGAAGGAATGGGTGATGGATGAAGGAGGGTCTCAACCCGAAATAGCACCCATTCCTTCTATCCAGAGATGCTGCCTGTCCTGTTCAGCCACCCCAGCAATTTGTGTCCATCTTTGGTGTAAACCTGCATCTGAAGTTCCTTCCTACACATTTAGTTTTTAATCATGATCTTACTCTTGGACTCAGAGTATTAATTTGTTAAATCTATGCTGTACGTTCAATTAACATTATTCGGTGGTACACAAACCCGCTAAATATAAATGTTGTCACACATTAACCTTTTTGATTATTTTCTGCTATTGTGCATGACGTTTAATGGTCTGTGTACATAGACTCCAAATCTATTTGGCAGTTGTACTTATCTTTATTTGGGGCTCATATTTGTTAATATTGAAATACACTGGCCAGGGGTTTGCAAAGATAGGCTTAAAGTATTAACTTTTCTAATTTAATGTTGTCACCTATACTTACAATGCTGGCTCTCATTCTGTCAACAGCAAATTCAGATGAAGAAAAAGAAAACCAAGTGTACGTTACTTATACATAGGATGCACAGTTGTGGTCCATAAGTAGATTCTCTGATATTCCTCCAGTCACATTATGCCAGTTTGCATAGTTGTCCATTATCCCAAATTTGGGTGACTTGATTCTCAGCCGAATCTCCTAGATAGGTCAATTTCATGAACTGTAGCTAACAGTTTATTTACCTTTTTTGTTGATGATCATTCATAGAGAATTCCATATCTACTTCTTTGGCCACTTAAAAAAACTCCAATCAGGCTTGTTAGGCATGACCTACCCTTTTCCAAATTACACTGGCTCTCTCTGATCAACTGAATATATTCAAGGTATTTGGTCACTGTATCTTAATTGTACACTATGGTAATCTTCCAACAACACATGCATGACTAACATTGAAGTATCTTGAGGTTACGGAGTAAAAGGGAGAAAGAAGCTGACCACGTAATGCTATTTGTGATTTTATAGAGGCTGTCATGTTTCACACAATCACTAAACAAAGCCTTCAGCGTTATCTCTGCTTATTTTGGCTTCTTTCTGTCCCCACTGCGACATTTGTGACCTGCTTTCCCAACCCCCATCGCCCCCCCACCCCCCAGCTACAAGTTCCGGCTTTCACCTCTCAAATGCCAGAGATTATTCCAAAGGGATAATTCGATTCACTGTTGGATAACACAATACCTATCAAATAACCATTATTGTTTCTTGTGGACAGAATTTAAATAAACCATTTTCTGATCAAGTGTTCCCAGTTTTATGCCTCTGTGACATTATTTTGCTAGCCATTAGAAATTTGAGCATATAACATTTTCAATTGATGACTAGAAAATCCTAAATTGTAAATGCCTAAATTTCTGGTATGTGGTTTGAGATAAGCAAGGCACACTGCCAAAACTGAAATATGAAATATTTCAAGGCTGTAAGTCTTAAGAGTTGGAAAATTGACTTCTAAGACTTACAGCCTTTAAATATTTCATAACTCTGGTCCACTCTGGTGGTCCCCCAACCCCCAGGATGTTTCCTATCAGAAACACCCTGAGGATGATTCCTTTCAGAATCCCTGCCAATCTGTTTGGAGACTTGACCTACCCTTTACAAACACATGCTTTTTATTCAGTGCCTTTTACTTCATTATTTTTGGAAAGGAAAATGATTTATCACACGGTTGCACAGCGGCAGAGTTGCTGCCTTGCAGCGAATGCAACGCCGGACACCCAGTTTGATCCCGACGACAGCTGCTGTCTGTACAGAGTTTGTATGTTCTCCCCGTGACCTGCGTTGGTTTTCTCCGAGACCTTCGGTTTCCTCTCACATTCCAAAGAAGTACAGGTTTGTCAGTTAATTGGCCCGGTAAATGTAAAAATTGTCCCTGGTGTGTGTAGGACAGTGCTATTAATGCGGGGATCGCTGGTCGGGACGGACCCGGTGGGCCAAAGGGCCTGTTTCCGCCCTGTATCTCTAAACTAAACTAAACTTTGTTTTTATTTATTTTATGGCAATGTACATGCCTAATAAAATTAAATGTACCTTTCTTGTTTACCTAACCATAAATTAGCAAAGTTACAAAATTTTGAGATTTAAAAAATCAAGTCTGCAATTTATCCCATCAGATAAAGCATAAAAAGAAGTTTAATTTGACACCTAATTCACTTTCATATCTTCAGTATAAAAAATGTTATGGCCATTTTCATACTCGGAAATTAGCATCTTGTTCCCTATTGCTTTTCCATTGACTTAACACAAAAGCTGTGATCGAGGACAGCCAAAAACCCATAACATTCTTAAAAATTAAGACAACTGAATGAAATTTTCAGTTATTATAGATTGAAGCATTCTGAAACAAATATGAAACAATCGTGCTTAAATGACCTGATATTAAAGCATATAATCAAAATTATTGTTTTTTGCACAATACATGTGACTCAAACTGTTGTGAATATTTAGTTTAAAAATAATGATCATGGAGAGAGAATAACACAAAATGTGGACAATTTAGACAGCTTATGACATGATTGTCTGAAAATAAAGAGCATTTTAATCATCTTGCGAGTAGGTGATTCTGGAACGCGATCGGTTGGAACAATGCATATGCGGTGAATTTAAGTAAGTAAGTAAGTACGTTTATTGGCCAAGTATTCACAGACATGGAATTTGCCTTGGTGCTCTGCCCACAAGTAACAACATGACACACAGTGACAGTTACAAATGACTCAGAAAACACTAAACATTAATAATAATAAAACATTAATGATAAAACGCCTTTGATCAAGCATGTGAACCAACAAAATACCAGATCAAAGGGACGCTACAGAATTTTGGCTGTTGAGCAGAGCAACTACTCGTGGATAAAAACTGTTTTTATTTCTGGCTGTGGCAGCTTTGACAGTCTGGAGTCGCCATCCAGAGGGAAGCGATTTGAAGAGTTTGTGGCTAGGGTGAGAGGGGTCAGAGATGATCTTGCCCGCTCGCTTCCTGGCCCTTGCAGTGTACAGTTCATCAATGGAGCCAATAACCTTCTCTGCTGATCGGACGATTCGCTGCAGCCTCCAGGTGCCGTGCTTGGTGGCTGAGCCAAACCAGACCATGATGGAGAAGGTGAGAACAGACTCTACGATGGCCGTGCAGAATTGGACCATCATTGCCTGTGGCAGATTGTGCTTCCTCAGCTGCCGCAGGAAGTACATCCTCTGTTGTGCCTTTTTGACTGTGGAGTTGACGGTAGCCCCCCCACTTAAGGTCCTTGGAGATGATGGTTCCAAGGAACTTAAAAGACTGTGGTGTTGTTGATGGTGAGTGGGGTGAGGGGAGGGGGAGCTCTCCTGAAGTCTACAATCAATTCCACTGTCTTACGAGCATTGAGCTCTAGGTTGTTGCGACAGCACCAGGACGCCAGCTGTGACACTTCTTGTCTGTAGACAGATTCCTCCCCATCCTGGATTAGTCCAATCAGGGTTGTGTCATCTGCAAAATTGAGAAACTTGACAGAGGTGTCTGTGGAGGTGCAGTCGTTGGTTTAGAGAGAGTAGAGGAGAGAGTACGCAGCCTTGCGGTGCTCCTATGCTGAGTGTTTGTGGGTTCGAAATGTGCTTTCCCAGCCTCACATGCTGCTTCCTGTCTGTCAGGAAGCTGGTGATCCACCAACAGAGGAGTTCAGGCACAGTCAACTCGGAAAATTTGGAGTGTAGTAGCTCTGGCACAATGGTGTTGAATGCAGAACTAAAATCAACAAACAGGATCCTCGCATATGTCTCCTGGCGGTCTAGGTGCTGTAGGATAAAGTGCAGGCCCAGGTTGACTGCATCATCCACAGATCTATTGGCCCGATATGCAAACAGCAGGGGGTTTGTGATATTTTTCAGCTTGGCCAGCACAAACCTTTCGACTGTCTTCATGACTACAGAGCTGAGTGCAACAGGCCTATAGGCGTTAAGACAAGTAATCCTTGCCTTTTTGGGTACAGGGTCAATAGTGGAGACTTTGAAGCAGGCAGGGACAGTACATGTTTGTAGGGACTGGTTAAAAATGTCTGTATTGACCGGTGCAAGGTGTTTGGCACAGAGCTTAAGAGTAGCGCGGGAAACATTGTCAGGTCTTGGAGATTTCCAGCTTTTTTGTCCTCTGAAAAGCCTCTCCACCTCCTCTATTTTTATTGTTGATATTGGATAAGTGATGTTTTGCAGCACAGAAAGTGTGGGTGATTGGGTGTTAAGTGGTAATTGGAGGGGGGTGGGTGTAGGGCCCAGTCTTTGCAGACTGTCAGGGTGTGAGTGGGTGCGAATTGTTGGTTGGGGTGGCAAATGGTCCAGTCTTTTCATACTGGACTCAAGTAGGTGTAAAGTGGTGAATGGGAAGGAGAGGGTGCAGGGTCCATTCTTTGTAGACTGGGGTCTGGCTGTGTTGGTTGGGGAGTGGGGGAGGGGGTACCAGGGTTACGTTTCTGATTTTCAAACCTGCAGTAAAATTAATTCAGGTCGTTGGTCAGCTGACGATTGTCCAAAGAGCGGGGGGCTTTCCCCTTGTAAGACTGGATAGACTTGGTTTATACTCTCTAGAATTTAGGAGATTGAGAGGGGATCTTATAGAAACTTACAAAATTCTTAAGGGATTGGACAGGCTAGATGCAGGAAGATTGTTCCCGATGTTGGGGAAGTCCAGGACAAGGGGTCACAGCTTAAGGATAAGGGGGAAATCCTTTAAAACCGAGATGAGAAGAACTTTTTTCACACACGAGAGTGGTGAATCTCTGGAACTCTCTGCCACAGAGGGTAGTTGAGGCCAGTTCATTGGCTATATTTAAGAGGGAGTTAGATGTGGCCCTTGTGGCTAAGGGGATCAGGGGGTATGGAGAGAAGGCAGGTATGGGATACTGAGTTGGATGATCAGCCATGATCATATTGAATGGCGGTGCAGGCTCGAAGGGCCGAATGGCCTACTCCTGCACCTAATTTCTATGTTTCTATGTTTATGTTTGTAGCTGGTAATTTCTTGCAAACCCTTCCAAACTGAAGAAGAGTCACTAGCTGAGAACTTGCTCCTCAACTTCTCAGAGTAACTTTCCTTGGCAGCTCTGATTCCTCATGTCAGCTTGTTCTTGGCCTGCCTGTAGAGGTCTGCATCCCCGCTCCTGTAGACCTTCTCTTTAGACCGTCGGACCTGTCTGAGTTCTGCAGTGAACCAGGGCTTGTTGTTGTTGAAACATGTTCGGGTCTTAGTTTGGATGCAACTGTCCTCGCAAAAGCTGACGTATGATGATACAGTGTCCGTATACTCATCGAGGCTTGTAGTTGCTTCCTTGAAAACATTCCAATCCGTGCAGTTAAAGCAGGATTTGAACCCCATATCAGCAGGAAAGACACTGTCGGGTCGTATGGGGCGCAAATAACATTTTCGCAACGTAAAATAGTAAGATTAAATGAGAACTTACCAGTTTGAAGTTTGATCTGTATTTTATGAGGAGTTACGATGAGGGATTACGTGAAGAAGCCCGCTCAGGGCGCAGGCGCGGCATGCTTCCAAGCAGCGGTGTGGAATCACAGACAGACACACGTATTTGAAGTAACATAGTAAAGAATAAAGAGACATCAATTATCAGTTTGATCCATGTAATGAGGGTGGGAGCGGAAGGGCACGTAATCCCTCATCGTAACTCCTCATAAAATACAGATCAAACTTCAAACTGGTAAGTTCTCGTTTAATCTTACTATTTTACTTCGGAGTCACGTGAGTGACTTCGTGAAGATTTCAAAGCTCTGTGATTTCAAACCGTGTAACAGTTTTACTCACTCACTGCCGAAAGCTCTTGAGGAAGGAAGTGTTATTGTAATCAACCAATGAATCTGTTTTCAAAACAAAACGGTATTTGTTAACAATAACAAAAAACAAATAGCTCCCCCGGGCTTTAAATTAAATATTTGCAGTTTCTAATATTCTTGCTGCAAATAAATCAGGCTTCACCAAAGGCTTGTCATAGAATGTTCGGAATGTGGATTCCCTCGACAATCCTGCTTTGTTCAGGATGAGGTCAATAGGCACATCCATCCTTGCTGCCTTTGATGTGGATGCTGCCCTGGTGGAATGAGATTTGTAAACATTAATGTCTATTCCAGCAGCTTCCAATACCTGTTTTAACCATCTTGAAATGGTCAGGCTCGTTACCCGGCCATGTGGTTTTTTGTGGCTGACCCATAAGGCTCTTTCACTTCCTCGGATATTATGGGTTGTGTCAATGTACTGTTTGAGGTGGGTCACCACACACAATCGTGGCTCTGGTGGGTAGGCCCGGAATACCACTAGCATGTTGGATGTTCCTGGCCTGCTTTGTTTTATCAGACCTAGTAGAGTGAATGTTACCTGGTCTGACGTTGTTTCCATGCTGTCCAGTCGAAGTTTATGTAATGACTGGACCCTCTGTGCAGATACTAGTGCCATAAGCATGAGCGTTTTTAATGTTAATTGCTCAAGGCTGAGGGATCTTGCTGGTGGTCTGTCCCGGAGGTATGTGAGCACAACACTGATGTCCCAAATTTGAGTATATCTAGGCTTGGGGGGCTTGATGTTATATATGCCCCTCATCAGTTTGACCACCAGCGGATGGGACCCCATGGGCTGATGTCCTGCAGGTTTGAGGTAATTGGAGAGGGCACTACGTGCCGTGTTGATGGCACTGTAGCTCATATCCTCATGGTGATGTAAGTAGGCCAGGAACTCGAGAACATTGGCTACTGTGGCTGTTTCGTAAGCAGTCCCTGTTTCTTGGCAGTACCTCTCCCATTTCTTGATGTTGGTTAGGTACTGCCTCTTTGTAGATGTTCTCAGGGATGCTGACATGGTGGTGATGGTTTGTTGCGATAATCCCAGGTCCAGATAGGGTCGGTTTAGAATCTGCAACCCAGGAGTTTCATGTCTTGATGGCATGGATGGCTTATGCCTGACACTGGGTGAGTCAATAAACCTGGATGACTGGGAAACACCATTGGTGATTCCACCACCATGTCATGGAGTACTGGGAACCATGGCTGTGTAGGCCAGTCGGGCACCACCAAAATTCCAGATGCTGAATCCATCTGGATTTTGCGAAGTACCCGACTGATGAGGCAGAAGGGAGGAAAGGCATAGAAAAAGAACTTTCCCCAATCCAGCGTGAAGGCATCTACCGCTGCTGCCTCCGGATCTGGTTCCCACGCGACATACGTAGTTAATTGGTGATTTAGTCTTGATGCAAATAAATCGATATCTGGCTTTCCATATTGCTTTACAATTTTAGCAAATGCTTTAGGATTTAACATCCATTCGATGTTGTCATTGAATTTGCGTGACCTGGTGTCCGCCACTGTGTTTAGCTTACCTGGTAGATAGGTAGCTGAAAGCCAAATATGTCTTTCGACACACCATTGCCAAATCGTATTTACCAATTTGTCGCATGATAAAGATTTTATGCCGCCCATATGGTTAATGTAAGCCACCACCGTAGTATTGTCTATTTGTAATCGAACATGCAAGTGATGCATATTGGATACATATGCTTTTAAACCATAAAAGGCGCCCAACATTTCCAAATAATTAATGCCCAGTGTAGATAGTAATGATGATTCTAAGTTAGTCCATCTACCACCTGTGCTGGATATGGAGTTAGTTGCTCCCCAGCCTTTAGCACTGGCATCTGTTTGGAGTACTAAAGTAGCATTAGTAATAATAATAGGACTACAACTATGCCAAATGTTTTGTATCCACCACTGTAGCTCTGATATTGCTTCAGGGGGTAAAATCATGACTCGGTCATAATGACCTTTATGTTGTTTTAGTGCCTTCACCTTTGCTCTTTGTAAATTTTGATAGTGCAAAGGTCCAAATTGGATAGCCGGAAATGCTGCTACCATTTTCCCAATTACTGCTGCCACTTGTCGAATAGTTGTTTTTTTGTTAATCTTTAAGTTATTGCATGATTGTACTAATGCAATCATCTTTTCCCTTGGCAGGGTAATAGTCATTTGGACTGAGTTAATTGTGAAACCCAGGTAGTCCATTATCGTGGATGGATTTAACTTGGATTTATCTGGATGTAAGACGAACCCTAGTGCTTCTAGGAGCTGTTTAGTAGCTGATACTGCTGCTACAGCCAATTCCATAGTTTTCCCAACTATGAGGATGTCGTCCAAATATGCCATGACTATATGATTATGTTTCCTTAATGTTGCCATGGCTGGTTTTAATATTTTAGTGAATAATCTTGGGGCTGAAGTAAGCCCATTAGGCAGTGCTTTATACTGCCACAGCTCCCCCATCCAGATAAATTTAAGGTATCTGCTATAATCCTTATGTATAGGTACCAGATAGTAAGCATCTTTGAGATCAATGCTTGCCATATAGTATCCTTTGGAAATCAGTTGTCTAGCAGTCACAAATGTTTCCATTTTGAAATGTATATACTTAACAAAATTATTCAGGGATGTTAAGTCAATGATGATGCGACATCCACCATCTTTTTTAGTTTTTGTAAATATGTTGGAAACAAATTCCAAGGGCTCATGTTTGGTCTTTTCTATGACCCCTTTGTTTATAAGTCTCACCAGTTCAGCTTGTCCCTCCTGTTGTTCTTTTTTGGAGAGAAAAAATACCCTTTCGGGCCGGTGTTGAACTGGCGGTGTTTTTGAAATAAATTCAATTTTATATCCTCCAATGCTATTGAGTATATATTTATCATTAGTGATCAATCCCCATGCTTCTTTAAACAAGTGTAACCTTCCTCCTGTTAGTAAGGCACCCTTATTCTCTGTATGCTGGTAGGAACCAGATCCACCTACCTCCATGGTTATTGACGACTTTGTGATTTCTTTTTCCTTAGAGCTTTGCCTTGTCGACGTGCTGGCGATGTTGGGGGGAGGCGCATTTTCCAGGGGGTCCGCGGCGGGCCCTGACCTAAAAAAGGTCTTTGGGGATATTGCGGCCCCAAGCTTTCACCAGTCCCATGTTCCAGACGTCGGCTGGTGGATGCCGTGGTGTGCTGCCGCTTGGGTATGAGAATTGATCTTGGTTTGCTCGTCGCTGGGCCTGCCCTCATGAGGCTGAAGGTTTTGGATGCCTCTTCCATATCCTTCAGCTGTTTGTTGAGGTCGTTCCCAAATAATAACGAATCTGCCTCCATAGCTGGAGCTTTGCACAAGCCAGCAAATTTTGGGTTGAGGGCAGGTCTTATGTTTTCCCTCCGGAGGTTGTTTAACTCAAACTGAGTTGTACACATCAACGCCAGCACATCCTGCTGGTGTGTACTCATCTCCGTAGTCTGCACGCAACGAGCAAAGGCTGTGATGGCCGACGTCAGGAGCCGAAGTATCCGCTGGAGCTTTATTTCTTGTGCCCGTATTAGGCCCCCCACATTTCCCCAGATTTGACTGTTGAGGCTCTTGACTTTAAGAGCCTCACAGTTGTCTGGCGCTGTGTGTTCTTCCAGTACTTGGGCGAGCACCTTCTCCTGTAGAGGCTTGTTAGACAGGTGGTTTATACTAGCCGCCATCCTCGGCTCCAGAGGTGCTCCAGCCCGTGGGGTAGCTACAAAACGATCAACAATACCCAGCAGCTGTTCCTGTTCCTGCACACCCAGCACACTCCCGATTCCTTCCGCCTGCCCCTTTTCCAGACCAGCCCTGCCCTGGTCACCAATGCTAGCCTCCAGTTCTTGCTCTGAGGTAGCAAAGGGAAGTGCCGGACTCGACACTATGGAGGAGGCGCCTGTCCTGTCTGCCCGAGAGCGCTGCTGTTCCCGGTAGACCATCCCCTCCAAGAGCTGCTGAATGCAACTCAGGCGGTTGTCTCTCCTCCGTTTTGGGGAGGACATTTCCCCCTCCGACGAGTCGGAGTCGACCGGCCGATTAGTTTTCCGGGTTGCTTTCCCAGCCCGCCGTGCAGGCTCTGGCGTGACTGGGTCCAGCTCGGTCTCTGGGATTGCAAACCGCTCAACGAGCGGTGCTACCGCCGGTTGCTGCCCCGCTGGAATTGGCTCCTCTGGTGGAGTTAGAGCACGGGCAGTTTTTTGAGAGAGCTTCCTGCGTTGAGACATTTTTTGCACTGCAAAACACTAACGCCAACTCTCCTCCGGTTAGCCCCAACGCACCGTCCACTTACCTGACGGTCCGTTTTAAAGTGCAGCTCGAGAGCCTGACTCCAGCTGCCGCCGCTGTTGCACTGCTGGGCGTAATGCCGCGCCTGCGCCCTGAGCGGGCTTCTTCACGAAGTCACTCACGTGACTCCGAAGTAAAATTAGATTAAAGCCATCCCAAGAAGCAAGATTATATGTAAAATACATGACTTACCCTTTGTTTTGTCCCGTTCTTGCGATCCGTCATGTTGTAGGCTTTGAGAGCGTTAGAAGTCGCTTTTTATTTTAATCTAATATTAAATTGTACAGCAAATTTTTTTTTAAAAGAATCGGGGAACGTATGTCCAATCGATTTTTCTTCATCAGCTAGCAGTCCGAGGAAATCCGCCTCCGACAAGCAGTACAAACCTGGATTTTAATCCCGCCCACCCCCCTCAAAGGCGCCAGAGTCGCACGCACGGCCAGTGGCAGAACTGCAGCGCCCGCTGAAGGTAGGTTTTGTAACATCGCTACATAAATTAGCAATATTTCAGCTAAAACATTTCAACAAATGTACATTATCTATCTATACATAACTAAAACTCTGATCTTGTTAACTTCCGGTTGCGCGGTCTTTTTATTTGAGCAAAAATGGTTCATGATAGCGCTCCGATTTTTGACAGTTCACTCACCGTTCTCCTGTGCTGCGAGTCCACCAAGTTTCATTCCGATCGGTTGAATGTTGTAAAAGTTAGCAAGGTTTAAAAATCATAAAAACCACGTGTGCGCAGATCGATCTCTTCTCCTGCCAGCCAGCGCGGATTAGTCTCTTCCCCTGTCACTCCCCAGGACGGTCCGCCTCTTCTTGCACCATCGCGTCTTTACTGGAGCTGAGGATGGCCGGCGGAGATTTCCAACTGGATTTTCGGAGGAACCCGAAGCAGCCAGCCCAGCCCCAAGCAGCCCCGCCACCCCAGGTAGCCGTCCCGCCCCAAGCAGCCCCCCAGCCCAGCCCCAAGCAACTGCCCCCGCCCCAAGCAGCCGCCCAGCCCAGCCCCAAGCAGCCGCCCAACTATGTCCCCGTCACACCGTCAATTCCAGCCACTACCCCTCTGATCCCCCTCATTGGCTCTTCCCCCCCTGATGCCCCTCTCTCCCCCATGGCTTTCCCTGTCTTTTCTCTCCGAGCTCACTCCCTACCCCCGCCCACACCCCCCCCACACCCCCTCCCCGCCCCCACAACTCCCTCCCGCCCCCACACACACACACCCACGCCCATACACACCCCCCCCAAACTGTCAACATAGGCAACTTTTGATTGTGTTAAAACTCTGTGTATTTATTTTTATTTTTTGAAAAGTATTTGCAAAATTAAAAAAAAAATTTTAAACGGTTAGAATTTGAGTTGATATTTAGTTTCGTTTTTGCTTGGATTTCCATGACTTCAAAAGTCAAACTGTTTTTTTAACCAATTAAGAATTTTTGAAATATAATGTTATATAAAAATTGGAGCAGCTAATTTGTGCAGAGCACGTGAGACTGACTTGACAATTATTTTTTAATTATGTTGATTGACAAGAAACTGGAAGAATTTTACTGTTCATTTGCTTACAAATGCTAAAGCCTAAAGCACCATCATTCTCAATATATGTACAAAATTAACTAAGTTGCATCAGGAAGATTAAACTACTACTGACCACAAGAATACCCAGACATGAATTGAAGCATTTCAAAGGGAGACAGAATTATCTGACTCATTAACAATCAAAGGGACAAAGTTGTATATTAGTTGTTATATCACGAAGAGATTCATTTTATTGTTCAAACATGATTGTCTTATCAGCAAAGTACTAATTCCAAACCATAAGCATACCACGCTAAATTATGTTGTTACCTTGGACATTGAACATAATTTTGTTAACAGTAAGCCAGTATAAATATGCTAATATTAAGATTCTGGAATGCGTACATACATATTTTTGTATGTAATGATTTGCCCAATGCATTTTTATAAACTTTAGAGTGATGTTAACCTTGTAAATAAGGATGTATTTTAAAAAAATGCCACTGCTTTATGTACTTCAGTATCTGTCTATCTTTGACCTTGGCATTTGGAATGTAATCAATTCACCCTGGTAATATAATTATTCATTTTGAAGTCAGTTTATGTCAAGCACATCTTAATAGTCATTGCAGTGATTAAAGCATAATGGTTTGACGGGAACTACATTGCAGAGGTGATCTACCTCTAATAACCCAAGATGTGTTTAGCAATAAACAGCGACTTTGATATGGCATTCATAAATGAAATTAAGGACTCACTGCATATTCTTCAATTTAAGATGCTTAGATAACTGCAGGCTTACTATTCCAATAATAATTAGATGGGTTACATACCTACTTCACATCAATGTGAAGAAATATAGCTCGAGCAGGGAAGAGTATGCTCCACATCCTAAATGTGATAATTAGCAAGGAAATTCTGCCAAACCAGTTTATGTTCCCATTCCAGCCCGACTGAATAAAATGATTCATCAAGTTGAATACAATCATACCTTTGTAGCCACAGAGAGCATTGCAAGAGATGACAATGCCAACAGTAAATGGCAGATTCTCTTTTCACCTCATTGATTAAATCATCAGGGTTGGAGAGTTTTAATTTCCAGTAAGATTCAATCTACTTTTGCTCTTTTTTGAGTTGTCCCTCTTTCTTCATGGCACAGCTAGTAGTGCCTCAACCTCACAGCATCAGTGACCGAGGACCCTTGATCTTGGGTGCTATGTGTGTGCAGTTTGTATGCTCTCCCTGAGACTAGGTGGGTATCCTCCGGTTTCCTCCTGTGACTGGTTCCTTCCCATGTCACAAAGTGGTATGGGTTGTGTTTTAATATTGTGTTTCCTTACTGTAAACTGCTCCATTACAGTTTCAAAACTAATTAACAGAGGCTTTACACTTGGGTTCAGCCATTTTTATTCAGGACCCATCTTGGCTACTGCCTCATGGGTATTGCATCGTCGGTACTGCACCACCGAAGGTGCTATTCCCATAACAGGTTGGTAGGTACATTGGCTAGTGCGTAGTGAATGGTAGAATCTGGGGAAAGTTGAAGGGGGTGTGGAAAGAATTAATAATGGGATTCATGTAGGATTTGTATAAAATATGTGTTTGATGGCTGGTGAGGACTCAATGGGCCAAAGGGCTGTCTTTGCTGTTAAACAACGGAACAAAGAATCAACACTTTATCCTGGGCTAGTTAATGCAAAATATAACTGATATATGTAAAAGGAAAGATAAAAGAAATCCATAAAGGTATTGGAATCAGGTCAATCAATGAAGATGTTAAAGCAAGTTGAACACTTTTCCAGTTTGATGCATTAAGACCAAATCAATGATTAATAAAAGCTTATGTTGTCTTCTGGCAAATTTGCTAAACTGGAATGATTGGACTGACAAAATAGAAATCAAAACCAATGTAAAATAGTTAAGGCTTCAGAACACATATTTCAATGTTTTAAAATAATTTGAGGAGAACATATATAATGCTGAAAATAACAAAATGGCTGCAATTGCTATTAAATTGCTAAACGGACAAAAATCATCATTAAAATAATTGGAATAATTTGAAAGTTAGGGTAATTCCATTTTATGATTCATATATTGGACATTCACCTCAATGTTATCAACAAGTTAATGAATAGTGCAGAGCAACATTCACCTGTTACCAATATAATGACCCAATTTTATGTTCCCATGAACATCTGAGCTGGGAATTACACTGACCGCTCAGAATTTTGTCTTTTGAGAAGTAGCCAGTAAATTCTGGCTAACTGTCAGAAGATTACCTAATATGACATGTAAAATATCAGAAATAAAAAGAGAAAACACGGGAAATACTTAGATGACAACTGTAGAGAGTGATAAAGAGTTTGCATTTCAGGTTGATCAATTGGGGGAAAAAAAAAACTTTTCATGAACAAGGAAATTCAACCATTCAACAGGAAATAATCTGGAAAAGGAAATATATGATGTGATGTTTTGATGTTTGTGGTTGATTTTATCAACCAGGCAGTCAGTAAAGGAAGCCTAGGGAAACATATACCAGGTAAAAAGTTGAAGTGATGCAGCAGACAAGTGCGGCTTATAGCTGGCAAATAAGTAATTAGGCACAAGAAGATTTCCAATTTGGGAGTCAGGGCATATGTCCGTGAGAGAAAGGCAACTCATCTGCTAAAAAGTAGCAGAAATGGTCCTTTGAACTCACCAGTAAATTAGATGCTCTATCAGGCTGAGGCCATTTTGGGAGAGTGATGAATGCATGCTCCTTGAAACAAAATCTCACTGGCTTGAAGTGCTGCTTATTTATGAGTTTAAACTTGAATTGTCCACCAAGTCTGTCTTCATCTAGGTAGGGCGTGTGTTCCACTTTCTAAACCATGCCATCACTACCAGCGAACATGCATAAGTTGTGGTTGGTTTGCATATAAGGTACTGGTACCATTTTGTTCCAATTAATGCAAATATGAGTGAGCTATTCTGTGAGTAGACCAGGAGAGTACCTTTTGAATCTTAGAAATAAAGGAGATGTCATGGAAATGTGTAAATATTTCTGAATAATTTCACAGGATAGATGGAGATGGATAGATAGTTGCTTCCTGTCATGATAAGGTAATGAACTAGGGTTTCAGAATAATAAGTCAGTTACAGAATTATGAATCTATAATATTCACTCTTCCAAACAAAACTGAATACAAAATTGATAGTATATTGAGGTTGTCCTTTAATAGATTTTTGGTTATCAAGACGTTTGGAATATAGTAGATAATGGAATTGTTGAGATAGCCCAACCATGAAGTTACTGATTGACATAAACAACTCATTGGATCAATAAAGACAATATATTCATCAACCAATGAAATGAATATATCCCTAAAATACTAATATTGAACATAGTAATTATTTGCTTTGCATTTTCCTTCTATAAAACCAATATATTTTGTTATAAAATAAATACATCTCTTGTGTAGGGCAATGTTGGAAGAAGATTATTCCAATGTAACCACGGGAACTGATTTCTCCCCCGAATGTTAATGGTAGAGTATTAGATAATGGTGCTATTAAACTCAAACAGAGCTAGTTTTTTCTTTCCATTCTTAGAAATGGTCATTACCTGTTACTTAAATGTTACAAATGTTGTTAACTCAAACCTTGATTGTCAAAAAGAGTGGATAAGTTGTTAATGGAGCATACACCATGGAATCATTTGCTAGGACCAATGCAACTCATCTTATAATAGGAAGGTCATCACTGATACACCCAAAAATAGTTGAGCTAAGAATTCTTCTCTGAAGGACACTTGTAGTGATGGTCTGTGACAACAATACTTATCTTACATTAAAGCATTTACAATACTTATCTTACTCCTCTCTCTGGCATGCAAAACCCTGAACATTTGTAAATGCAATGTTAGAATTTATTTTGAGAGCAAGAATGTAATGCTGAGGCTTTATAAAGCAATGGTCAGGCCACATTTCAAATATTGTCAGCTCTTTGGGGCCCCATATCTGAGGATGGGTGTGTTAGCGTTGGAGAGGGTCCAGAGGAGGTCTAGGAAAATGATCCAGGAATGATTGTGTTGATGTATGAGGAGTGTTTAATGACACTGGGCCTGTGCTCGATGGAGTATAGGAGGATGAGGGAGGACCTCATTGAAACCTACAAAATAATTAAAGTACTAGAGTGGACTTGGAGAGAATGTTTCTGGGGGGAGGGGGGGGGGCGAGGATGCGGCTCAGAGAAAAGACGCATCCTCAACCAGGTAGTGACTGAGAAGACGGTTGACCCCGACTCCCCGACCCCCCACAAACAAAGACTAAAAGATCACCAAAACAAAACTTTTCGACAGACTAAAAATAACAAAAAGGATGAAAAGGACAGACAGCTGCCAGCGAGGCTGCCACACTCGATGGCACCACCATTATTGTCACATGTACAGTGAAAAGCTTTGTGTTGCATATGATGCAAACAGATCAGATACACCATACATAAATACAATCTAGGCAAACTCAAATATAATAGGTACAGTAATAGGGAAGATAGAATGCAGAATATAGTTCTCAGCATTGTAATGCACCTGTTCGATAGACAAAATCCAATGTAATTGACATGCATCTGAATGAAACATATATATGTTTTTTTAAACAGGACATACCTATCCAGATAAAAGTAGGGAACTGAATATCTTCAAATAAGGGCAATTTGTAGAATGGTTAACATGAGCAGAAAGCAATCTAGCAGTAAAGATCATTGCTTATTTATAGAGGTTGGATAGAACTTAAAAGGGCTTGAAAATTATTATCTGGAATCATCTCAATGCATTAAGGTCATCACAAGGAATAAGAGTAGAATTAGGCCATTCGGCCCATTGTCTACTCCGCCATTCAATCATGGCTGATCCATCTCTTCCACTTAACCTCATTCTCCTGCCTTCTCCCCATAACTGACACCTGTACTAATCAAGAATCTATATATCTTTGACTTAAAAATATCCACAGACTTGGCCTCCACAGACTTCTGTGGCAAAGTATTCCGCAGATTCACCACCATCTGACTAAAGAAATGTCTCCTCATCTCCTTCCTAAAAGAACATTGCCTGTACAAGGTGTCTATATAATAAAATTGATGAAGGGTTATCTAATTCTCTTATCTCTAGATACCTTTGCCAGATATCTAGTATTTAACAAAGGCAGTGCCTCCTTGAAGTACAGGTGCACAACCTTTTATCCGAAAGTCTTGGGACCAGACACTTTTCGTAATACGGAATTTTTCGGCTTTCGGAATGAAAGATTTTTAGGGTAGATTTTAACGGCTGGCTCAGTGGTAGAGTGCTCGGCTCATATCCGCAAGGTCGCGAGTTTGCGCCTCGATCCCGGCAGTTACTCAATCGCGAGTTTGAGTTCAATGTAGTTTTTTCTTGCAGAATAGGAGAGAATAGGGAGGGTTAGGCTGGCATCATTCTCTGCGAGATAATCTTAGTGCGGGAGACAAGTGTAGGAGGTGTACTGACTGTGTGGGCAGAACTTTGGAAATGATTGCCCACCATTCTCAAAAGCCGCTGTCTCCCTGTCCCTCCAACTCCAGAGGAATCCTCTCCCCGATGGGCCACTATGGTAGCAAGTGGCAGTTCGCCCACAGCCCGAGCTGCGCCACCCCAAGAACAAGACGTTACTTGCACACCATCAGCTTCTGCCCCTACGGAGCTGGGCTGGAGTTGCTGATCTGGGATCTCCGTGCTTGCAGTGGGCCTGGGGGTCGGTGTCCCGATGAGGGGGCGCAGCTCGGGCTGTGGGCGAACTGCCACTTGTCGCCATAGCGGCCCATCGAGGAGCGGCTTCTGGTGGTCCTGACGTCTTCCAGCTCCTGTCCAGGGGGGTGGCCGGAGACGTCAGGACCAACAGGAACCCACTCCCCGATGGGCCGCTACAGCGACAAGTGGCAGTTCGCCCACAGCCCGAGCTGCGCCCCCACATCCGCAACCCGGGTTCCTCTGGAGTTGGAGCGGGGCTGGGCTAGAGTTGCTGCTGGCTGTGAGTCTCTGGGATCTCCGTGCTTGCAGTCGGTGTCCCGTTGGTCCTGACATCTCCGGCCACCCCCCTGGACAGGAGCTGAGACTGAGAACTGTACCGCCCTTGCCCCCTCCCTCTGCAACTGCAAACAACCCCATTCTCCTGCTCATCTGCAAGGGCGGTACAGTTCCCAGTCTCAGCTCCTGTACAGGGGGGTGGCCGGAGACGTCATAGCCCGAGCTGCGCCCCCTCATCAGCAACCCCAAGAACAAGACGTACCTAGCACACCATCAGCTTCTGTCCCTACGGAGAGCGTGTTCTTCTGGAGTTGGAACGGGGCTGGGCTGCTGCTGACTGTGGGTCTCTGGGATCTCCGTGCTTGCAGTGGGCCTGGGGGCCGGTGTCCCGTTGGTCCTGACGTCTCCGGTGACTGGCACTGACCTGCTGGCATCGCCGACGTGAAGACAGTGCAAAGCCCCCGCGCCGGTGCAATGGGCGGGGAGCTGGAGAGGGGAGGGAAGGGGCCAGGAAGCAGAGGGGTGTAGGTGGGTTGAAACTGAAGGGAGCGACAATCTGCTGTTGCCTGCCCGCTGAGTTAAAAAGTTCCCACGCAAGACTCACGATACACTGTGTATCGTGAGTCTATCGTGGGAACTTTTTAACTCAGCGGGCAGGCAGCAGCAGATTGTCAATTATTAACCCTCCCGCGCAATATACCCTCACCATCTCTTTTATGAATGGGGATTTAGTTCTCCTTTCTTCGAGGACTGGCCGGAGGTTCCGCTGTCACCTCTGCGGGCCGCCCTCGGTGAACTTCTTCAAGGACCGAAAAAATGGCCGCTATTCGGAGCTTTTCGTTATTTGGAATTTCGGATAAAAGGTTGTGCACCTGTACCACCTTTCCAAAATGTTCCATGATTCTGCCCGCTCATCTCATAATGAAATTCTGCCATAAATGTACATCAGGCACCAGTGTTAATAAATTCCACAAGTGAGCCTTTGTTTTCCTTTCATTGGTAGTCTGCTTTCTATTCAATTTGCACTTTGGCAGAGTTGGCACACAAAGTATTGGCATCAATGCCAAGGCAGTGCCGTTCCATTACATCACTCCACTTTGGAAATATGTGACCTATTCAAAGGGTAATGGGCTTGGAAATTATTTAGTCCACTCTGTATATGATGGTTATTAATTTAATTCCTGAATCAATGACCTTGAAAAAGGTTACACAGAAATGAGTCCGGAGTGAGGAGAGCTGTAGAGATTTATTTTCTTTATGCAGAACCACACACTGCAATTAGCTTATTCATACTCGTGTTTATAATGAAAGAACTGTTGTATCAAGACCAGTTCCCCAAATGCGGCCTTCTAACCCAGAGAGAGGTTTTCCGGCCAAGAGTTTTTTTGCATGCCAGTCAAGCTTTTCCATTATGTTGTCCTGCAATGCACAGCAGCCATGGTAACACTGTATAATACAGAGATATGGAAAGGGAAGGCTGTTGGAATATGTGACTGGGTCCGATCAGAAGAAAACTAGTGAATCCACTCCATGTTCCTTTCCCCTCCTTCATACACTCATCCAAACACGCAGACACCCCTACTACATTCAGTCTGAAGAAGGGTCCCGACCCAAAATGTTGCCTGACCCCCATTCCCTCCAGAGATGGTGTTTGCCAAGGATGCTTGCATGTTCTTCCTGTAACTGCATGGGTTTCATCATTCCCCCCAAATATACAGGGAATGGATGAGAAAGTAGAATAACATTGAATTAGCGTGAATGGATGATCAATGTTTGGTGTGGACTAGGAGGGCCGAAGGACCTGTTTCAATGCTATGTTTTTAAATTAAACTAAATTAAAGTCTAAAGAAGGGTCTCAACCCAAAATGTCACCCATTCCTTCTCTCCAGAGATGCTGCCTGTCCCACTGAGTTACTCCAACTTTTGGTGTCTATCTAAAGTAATCTTGCCCTCATTGGAGACCCTTGGACTAGCTTTGATCAGACTTTACCTTGCACTAAATGTTATTCCATTTATCCTGTATTTGTACACTGTAGATGGCTTGATTGTAATCATGTCTTTCCGCTGACTGAATAGCATGCAACAAAAAAGCCTCACTGTATCTCGGTACACGTGACAAAAAGTTAAAGTACTATTGTCATAGCAACTCCCCTTCCTCTCCAATCTCCCACCTCTATCACACCAGCTTGTTATGTTTACATATCTTAATATTTTGAATTCATTTTTAGCAGATGATGGTGTTTTAAATGTCATTTAATAAAACTATTGTTACACTTTAAAATTAAAATTTTGATCATTAATTTAAAATCAGTGTTGTCTGAAGATGGTGAGTACAATTTGGATGGGGGTTTTAGGAAGTGCCACCTATAGCCTTGTTGCCACTGGCACAGTTTCTTGGGACAACCACGACAAGCAGAGTCTCCAAGACAATTGGATCTGTGAGGTCAAAATAATGAAATGCACAAAGTGGAGGGGATCAGAAATGATGAGTGATGATGGTCTGAGATAATTCAGGCCTTTAACTTCCCATAAAATATACACCAATCACTGGAATAACTAGGCCATCCTGGCAGCATCTCTGGAGAGCATGGATAGGTAATGTTTTGGGTCATGACCCTTCGTCTGAAGAAGTCCTGACCCGAAACATTGCCTCTGTTTTCAAGAAATGCTGCCTGACATGCTGAGTTACTCCAGCACTTTGTGTCTTTTTATGTAAACCACCATCTGCAATTTCTTTATCCACACTTTAACTTTCCACAATGTACCAGCAGGATACTCCCAGATTTCGTCTTAAAATTGTAGATAACAATTTTCCATGACTGTAGATAGGTCGATAACTTTTCGGATGTCTGAAGAAAGATCCTGATCTGAGACGTCACCTAACCATTTTTTCCAGAGATTTTTACTGACCCACTGAGCTACTCCAGCACTGTGCTCCCTTTTGTAAACCAGCATCTGCAGTTCCCTGCTTCAACATCTTTTTGTACATGTTTTGATGTTGTTATAATGCTTGTATACTCCAACAACAAAGTTTTCCCCATCAGAGCATTGCTAGGGAGTGACTGAAGGGGAGGGGAAAGGAAAGGGAGGGAGAGGTGGAGGAGGGGAGGAGGTGAGAGGAGAGAAGAGGGAGGGTGAAGAGGAGGGGAAGAGGAGGGGTAGTGTGTGGGGGGATGAGGGGAAATGGGCCACGCCTGCGCAGTTGGGGCTTATGGGTGAGTGGTGGCGGCGGCGACTTTCGTCAGCAGCGGCCTCTGCAGCCCGTCTGCGTTTTTATTATTTTTTGTCTATGTTTTTATGTAGTTTTTGTTATTTTTTGTTGGGGTATGTGTGTGGGGGGGTGGGGGTGGGGTGGGAGGGAGTGGGTAACTTTTAAATCTCTCCCTGCACGGGGGACCCAACCTTTTTTTTGTCGGGTCTCCATTGTCGTTGGGGCTGCAACGAGGAGCGGCCTCCAACAGGAAGACCGGGGGCTCTGGTGCCGACTACTCACCTCACCGTCGTGGAGCTGGCCGAGTCCAGAGCGGGTGGAGCGGTGGTGGAGCGCTGCTGTGGCCCGACCTCCGGAGATTCGGAGGCTGCAACAGCGGGTCTGGCGGATGGCGGTAGCAGGAGCCCGCGGGTCCCTGGAGTGAGACCGCTTTTTGGGGCTTCCGCAACGGCGACTTCTCCCGCCCGAGTTGCGGGGTTGAAGAGCTCCTGGAGCGGGGCCTCACAGCACCGCCCCGCGCGGCTTGGAATGGCCGTGGGACTCTGCGAGCGCACGCCGGGGCTCTAACGCCAAGACCCGGTGTGCGACCTTGCATCACCCGGCGTGGCTTTAATGGCTGCGGGACAATCGCCATCGCCAGCCGGGGGCTTTGACTTTGACTCTGACATCGGGGGGGGGGGGGGTGCAGTGGAGAGATAAGGTTTTTTGGCCTTCCATCCCAGCGATGTGATGGATGCTTATGTAAATTATGTTGTGTCTTGGGTCTATTTGTTTGTAATGTATGGCTGCAGAAACGTATTTCGTTTGGACCTCAAGGGGTCCAAATGACAAATAAATTGTATCTTGTATCTTGTATCTTGGAATATTGCGTTGGGTGAACGGGTTACGTTGGGGGAACGGGTGATGGGGGTGATTGGCTCCGGGGTGAGCGCTGGTGCCGCGTTCAGGGACCACCCTCCCGTGTGACACTGCCCCCCCCCCTCCCATGCGTTGGGGGACGGGGGCCAACGGGTACCACTTGGTCTAGTAATTTAATAAAATCCACGTTAAAAACAGGAGCTGGAGTAGACTAACTGGCCCCTTGAGATAGCCCTGCCGTTGAATGAGATAAAAGTTAAACTAATCACGGTGTCATCACCACTTTGCAGACTTCTCCCATACTCCTTAACTCTCTTGTAGCTTAAATGTCTGTCATTGTGGTCAAGTGAGCAAGACAGAAAAAGCCCTGACCATAAAATGGCTGAGAAGCTACTGAGAGATGGCACTGTCACTTCAGCAACTTTGTGCTCCTCCTCCGAGTAGTTCTGCTACTGCTACGGCAGAGAACAGTAACATGTCCACTAGGAAAGATCCATCAGCACATTTGAGACGTCTGCGTTCAGAAGCATATGCAGTTAAGTCCCAAAGTTATTGCTGTTTACTTGCAGGGCCGTGAGTGTCTGTCAACAACTCCTGAGAAAACTTTATCTGCCTGGAGTTTGTTTACTGACATAGTAACTACAGCTAAGATTGGCCAGAAATATAACCATTTCTAACATTTCCATGTTTAATTAATTGATGAAAAGAGAATGGCAACAAGTAACCGAGGTGGAATCATCTCTGAATTATGGATGAATTTTAATGGCTATGCGCCACTGTACAGGAATTTAGTCTAAATGCATACTTAAAAGCAGCTTGGAGCGCACTCTAACTATTCCCATAAATGGCATCGCTCATTGCAGTGCTTCCTCATAAACATTGTTGTATTTTGTTTGACAATGCACACAGGCTCGTAAATATCTTCAGACATTCCCTGCACAATTGCAGGAATTCATATAACCTTTTAACACTGTGCACTAGAGGTGCCCCTTGTTATTGATCTAGCCACTCTATGGGTGATAGTGCAGCAAATCAAATATAACTACTTCATAGCAACAGTCAAAGGTTAACCATCAATTATTCAACTTTTGAAAAGCATCTACAATTGCATGCTTTTCTCACAAACTACACAATTAACCCGGACTAACATCAATTTTGAATTCTGGTTTGTAAAGTACCCTTAATAACTCAAACAGGATTCTTATTTCCATTGTATTTAATTGTTGCCAAACACTTTAAAATATATTGTTGTACCTTCTATAACATATTGGTGTCCCCATGCTAATTCTCACGAAAGTACACAATTATTTTTAATATTTTCTGTCTATGTTTCTATGTACTAACATCAATTTTGAATTCTGGTTTGTAAAGTACCCTTAATAACTCAAACAGGATTCTTATTTCCATTGTATTTAATTGTTGCCAAACACTTTAAAATATATTGTTGTACCTTCTTGAATTCTTTTCCAACATATTGGTGTCCCCAATTACCTTTTAGTTAGTGAAATAATTGCATGTCTTCTTCCCAACGATTAAGTAGATTAACAGGATTCAACTGATATTTTTGAACAATTAAAGTGTAATTTATTTCCAGTTGTTTCAAGCACTTCATTGACATGTATTACTGGGTCATGACCAGATCACACAAACCAGTAACATTAGCAAGTAAATCAAGGAACAGATTTGTATTTGAATTGCAGTATATCATGCCAATGCACAACATGATACATGGCAACACATTTCTCAGAAATCAGACCAGTCTAAGTCGATCGATGAGTAGAGTTTAAATGGTGTATTTGTGTAGCAAGACAACTTGGAAATAAAAATTGACTGCAAAAAAATAAAAGCTTTAAAGGCATATTCCCTACAGTGCCTTTAATAGCCACTTGCGGAGTTTAGAATAGTAGATTGAGGGAACAGCCGATATAGAAGAGAGAGCTTGTCAGAGAAGGAAGTTACACGCACATCCCATTAGTATTTTGTCCAAGTTGTCAAGAGTATCCTCTATTGGCAGAACAGGCAGAAATTGTGAAAATGGTAGCAAAGGGACAATAAATAAATTGATCGACTGACCAACCAGTTCAGCAGAGGAAACTGCAAAAAGTACCCCTGACAAAAATTACACAAAATTCACTGGGATATCTGTAATCACATGATGTCATTATAATTGAAGTTGCCATGATCTTCACCCTGAATGAAACTTTTTTGGCCAAGTAACTTTATTTGCAGTGATTGGACATTCTCCTATTACCTGGCCCATCTAACCTGCTGTTGTCCTACAACTTTAGGCTGTGCACGCCACACGAAAGAAGAAGATTTAGTAACTCCAGTCACGGATAGTGGCTTCAGCAATGTTGCTGAGTATAGCAGTGGTAACTATCACAGTACCGATAAGTGTGGGTATGGGACCAAATACTTGATAAACTGTGTGAGGAAGAACCACAGCACCGTACGTGTGACTCTGAGTGTGTAGGAGTCTCGACCCAAAATGTCACCCATTCCTTCTCTCCAGAGATGCTGCCTATCCCACTGAGTTACTCCAGCATTTTGTGTCTATCTTCGGTGTAAACCAGCATCTGCTGTTCCTTCCTACACAGGAAGAGAAAATTGACATTGGTCCAGTGCATCTGGCAGAGTAACCTCAGGTAAAAATATGTGCATTGGGATAAGAAATCTCCCAATAGGAACAATGGGAGCAGGAATTATTTGGGGAAAGGCATCATGATTATTTTAAAAAGTCACAGGATGTAGCAAATGAACTACATGGAAACTGAAATCGTAGGAAACATTGTGTGTTCCAGTTTGACATAATTTTGGCAAGGGTGGAATGAGGGAAATGGAAACATAGATGGAACCAAATTACATTGGCCTCTTGATATTATAATCAGGGATATGAACCTTTTAGTTCATAAAAAGAACACCTGAAAAAAAAAAAAGTCAGAGTGAATAACAGTGGAAAATGATGGCAATAGTGAGAAGGCACATGCACACAACAAAGCTGGCAGGAACATACAAAAACATTCTCTCTGAAACAAAGAGTTGTGGTCATACATCATGGAAACCGGTGCTTTAGTCCATTGAGTCCTTGCTGAACTATTTGCACTAATCCTACACAAATCCTTTTTTTTCCCCCCACAATCTCATAAATAACATTAACACTTACCTGCACATTAGAGGCAATTTATAGTGGCCAATTAACCTACCAAATCACATGGGATGCGTGAGGAAACTGGAGCACCCAGAGGAAACCCATGCAATCACAGGGAGAATATGTAAACTCCACACAAACAGCATTAGGGATTAGAAACATAGAAACATAGAAATTAGGTGCAGGAGTAGGCCATTCGGCCCTTCGAGCCTGCACCGCCATTCAATATGATCATGGCTGATCATCCAACTCAGTATCCCGTACCTGCCTTCCCTCCATACCCTCTGATCCCCTTGGCCACAAGGGCCACATCTAACTCCCTCTTAAATATAGCCAATGAACTGGCCTCAACTACCCTCTGTGGCAGAGAGTTCCAGAGATTCACCACTCTCTGTGTGAAAAAAGTTCTCCTCATCTCGGTTTTAAAGGATTTCCCCCTTATCCTTAAGCTGTGACCCCTTGTCCTGGACTTCCCCAACATCGGGAACAATCTTCCTGCATCTAGCCTGTCCAACCCCTTAAGAATTTTGTAAGTTTCTATAAGATCCCCTCTCAATCTCCTAAATTCAAGAGAGTATAAACCAAGTCTATCCAGTCTTTCTTCATAAGACAGTCCTGACATCCCAGGAATCAGTCTGGTGAACCTTCTCTGCACTCCCTCTATGGCAATAATGTCCTTCCTCAGATTTGGAGACCAAAACTGCACGCAATACTCCAGGTGTGGTCTCACCAAGACCCTGTACAACTGCAGTAGAACCTCCCTGCTCCTATACTCAAATCCTCTTGCTATGAAAGCCAACAAACCATTCGCTTTCTTTACTGCCTGCTGCACCTGCATGCCTACCTTCAATGACTGGTGTACCATGACACCCAGGTCTCGCTGCATCTCCCCCTTTCCCAATCGGCCACCATTTAGATAATAGTCTGCTTTCCCGTTTTTGCCACCAAAATGGATAACCTCACATTTATCCACATTATACTGCATCTGCCAAACATTTGCCCACTCACCCAGCCTATCCAAGTCACCTTGCAGTCTCTTAGCATCCTCCTCACAGCTAACACTGCCCCCCAGCTTAGTGTCATCCGCAAACTTGGAGATATTGCCTTCAATTCCCTCATCCAGATCATTAATATATATTGTAAATAGCTGGGGTCCCAGTACTGAGCCTTGCGGTACCCCACTAGTCACTGCCTGCCATTGTGAAAAGGACCCGTTTACTCCTACTCTTTGCTTCCTGTTTGCCAGCCAGTTCTCTATCCACATCAATACTGAACCCCCAATGCCGTGTGCTTTAAGCTTGTATACTAATCTCTTATGTGGGACCTTGTCGAAAGCCAAAGTACCCCACTAGTACACTTGTGGTACTAGTGGGGTACCGCAAGGCTCAGTACTGGGACCCCAGCAATTTACAATATATTAGGACTGAATTATGCTCACTGGAGCCGTGAGGCAGCTGATCTACTAGTCGTGCTGACCAAAAGTTCAGAAACGTACAATATGTTGGCAAATCCTGCAATGCCACAACAAACCAAACATGTTCTGTGTTGTAAAGTAGTACAACAAACTCAGGATCGTTTTAACGTGGCATTTTCTGCAATTCACTCTCTCAAGAGAGAGTTAGATTTCACTCTTAGGGCTACCAGAATCAAGGGATATGGGGAGAAAGCAGGAATGGGGTACTGATTTTGGATAATCAGCTATGATCATATTGAATGGTGGTGCTGGCTTGAAGGGCCGAATGGCCTACTCCTGCACATATTTTCTATGTTTCTAATACAATTCTCATCAAATAGAACAAATTTGGTACCACTAATAAGATATCATGCCAGAGCATCAGCGACTATGCCAACTCAGTGAAGGACCTGTCTTGAACAGCCTCTACAGTACAGTTGTGGATCATATACAGTATGAAAAGTTTGTTTGTTCACCATCAATGGAAATAATTTCAAGGAATTTTAAAGATTGTTATCCAGTGAAAGGGCAGCACACAGGTGCAGTGGTAGAGTTGCCTTGCCGTGCCAGGGACACAGGTTTGATCCTGACTATGGTTGCTGTCTGTACGGAGTTTGTAGGTTCTCCCCTGACCATGCGTCATGACAATCCACGGAGAAGTGTATCTCATATTTGCATTAATAAGCTAAACCAAACGGGTTAGTGCAGGAAAATAGGTAATTTTTTTGCTACAATGCTATGATGATAATAATTTTTTGTTCCTACAAATGATAAATTGAGTAATTAGCTATAATAACAGCCTTCAATAGATTCCTCACTAGGTGCTGACCTTAAGTTTTGCATTTTACCCCTTTATATCTATTAGTTGCTATTAATTGTTGCACTTTTTAAAAATTGTTCCAACTGGAGGTTCCCTGTTTTATATTACAGCATGTCATACACTGAAGCAAACTGTAGAAATGAAGCTGAAATTTATTTTCATACCACTAGTTTCCAATTGTACTCAGCCTATTTTTGTCTAAGTTAAGCAAGTAGGGGTGATAGTCAGAATCTTTTTTTTCCCCTCAAGATTTTAGTTAGAAAGTTAATTTAAAGATATAGAGTTGATAACTGATTTATTAATTCCAATGCGGCAAGGAGATAAGAAATTGCACTGACCAGTTTAGACACTGAAATTGCTGATGAAGTTACGATGATTGCCATTAGGTCCAGGCGTGGGAAACAGCTGCAGTAGAGTGACGCAGGTTAAAAAGCTAAAAGGAAGAACATGTGACTCACCAACACAACAAAATGAGATCTGTCTCTTTACAAAGGAAACTTTGAAATAGATTAAAGCACCAAGGTTACCAGCTGAAAAACAAATAAATGAAAATCTTCCAAGTCTTTTTGAAATAAAGTGAGATTTTGAAGTTCCTCCAGATACTAAACCAATCAAAATATATACTTCTTAAAATACTACAGAAGGCATATCAATTCTGTTTTACCCAAATCTGCTCATGTAATTACAAAATAAAGATCTACAGTGAACTCCAATTTGTTTAAAACAGCTGATCAGATCACTCCCAATTTCATGAATAGTTCCTGCAGTTTGGAGAAGAGTAAATTTGTCTCCTCTAAGAAGGGAGAGACCAAACAAGGAACTATCAACTAATGGCTCAACTTGACATCAGTAGATTGGAAACTGTTGAAATCTTTATTAATGAAACACAATGTCACAATATGCTGAAAATAATGACATGATTGGGTAGTCGCATTCATTATGAATTGGAAATCATATTTGACTAATTCTTTGGAGTTCTTTGAGAATGTATTGACTAGAATAGATGAGGGAGACCAGTGAATGTGGTATTTTTGGATTTTCTGAAAGCTTTAGAAAAGTTCCACCCCGGCAGTTACTGAATAACGTTAGAGCACGTATAATTTAGGGGAATAAACTTGCGTGGATTGGGAGTTGGCTAATAGCGAACAAAAATAGTAATTAACAGATCTTTCTTGGATTGGCAGGCCATAACTACAGAGAATCTAAGGGCCTGTCCCACTTATGTGTCCTTGGCACGCAAATTACGCGACCACGATGGTCCCGCGACGCGTTGAGCCACGACGGTCCCACGAAGGTCGCGCACGATTTATTGTGTAGTACAGCCGTCTGGAGCGCGTGACGTCACTTGAACATGGACACAAAGCTGGAGTAACTCAGAGGGACCGGCAGCATCTCTGGAGAGAAGCAATGGGTGATGTTTCGTGTCGAGACTCTTCTTCAGTCTGAAAAGAATGGTCTTGACCCGAAACATCACCCATTGCTTCTCTCCAGAGATGCTGACGGTCCCGCTGAGATACTCCTGCATTTTGTGTCCATCTTCAATTTTCTTGGCCCCGTTCTGGGAGTAGAAGTGGGAGCGGATCCGGACCGCAACGGCCGTGAGCCCCAGGCCAAGTTCGGCGATCGTTTGCCTGGTTCTGCTGCTGTTGGAGGTGAGACATTGCGTCGCGCCAGGGTCTTGGACCTGTCCCACTGTGGCAGTCAGCTCCTTGACAGGCCATTGGCGCGTGAAGATTTTGTTCGCTACAAAAATTTCGGAACCCTGTGCGATGTCGCGCACAACTACATACCCCTCCGCGCTTCTCAGTGGGACCGGTCCCACGCAGCCATACGATGCCCGTGCGCCTCATCGCGACCACGAGGTTGCGTAATTTGCGTGCCAAGGACACGTAAGCGGGACAGGCCCTTAAAAGTAATGGAATGTGTGTTGAGAATGCAAACACATTTCATTGGCATGCAGACCATTAAGAAAGTGGACAACAACATGGCAGATTGATTACAATGTGGGAAAAGATGAGTTTATTTATTTCAGTAGAAAAAACAAAAATGTCAAATATTTTAAAGTGGTTAGAGGCTATTAAAAGGGACCTGGATATCCTTGTACATAAATCATTGAAATCTAACATGCTAGTACACTAGGCAATTAGGAAAGCTAAATGGCATGTTGGCCTTTGATGTAGATATTGCGTATTTGAAATTATACAGGGCCTTGGTGAAAACGTTACCACTGTAACGTTGTGCACAATTCTGCCTTATATACTTAAAGAATTATGGATTTGTGCAACAGCAGGTTTATCAAGAAGAGATTGAGGAGATTAGATTAGGGTTACTGAGGTCTCAATTCTCTTGAATTTAGAGGATGTGAAACACATTTAGTGAAACACATTAAAGTATAGATGTAGGAAGGATGCTTCTCATGGAGCATAAAGATATACAGCACACAAATAGATCTCTCAGCCACCACTTTCTCTTGGCTAAAGATTCTGGAACTAACAGTGAGAGTCTCAAAACAAATGGGTTGATCCATTAGGACTGAAATGAGGAGAAATGTCTTCACTTGGAGGGTGGTGAATATTTGGAATACAGCGGTGAAGGTCAAGTCATTGATAGCAGTCAAAACAGATATTGTAAATGTGGGAACTCAAGGGAGTATGGGCATAAGGCATGGGTGTTGCAGAGGAAGATTTGTCATCATCTTGCTGAACACAGAACAAGCTCAAGCAGATGAACGATATCCTCTTGTTCCACCTCTGCCAATTCAGTGAAGCATTAAAATACAATACAGACGCGAGAAAGTTTAGACTCAAGAGGATTTTACTGTCATATGTCCTGAAACGGGAAAAATAAATTCTTACTTGCAGCAGCACAACAGATATGCATACATAGAACTCTGTAACCACCATAATAACCAAAAAAACATCAGTGCATATATAAAAACAATAATGTTGCAACAAAACAATAATAGTGCAAAGTGATAGAGATGGAAGCCTTCGTTGAAAGCAACTGGAAGTTCCTCAAAATATTTGAATGTCCTGCACACGATTATTCAGAAAAAAATTAACGCTCTGTTTAGCCAAGAATTGAAATGTTAGGATTTGAAAGTCTGATCTGAATTGAAAGTCCGATGAAACTTTTTCTCTCTCCAGGGATGCTGCCTGAGAGCTGCCTATTTCAAAATGTTGGTTTTATTTTCCATGTCCAGCATGTCCAGGATTTGCCAGTTTAGATTAGTGGGTTCATGTCCCAATTATTAGGAGCTGCTGAATTTATTGGTCCTTTATGGCATAATATATAGCCGCCATTTTAAAAAAAAACTATATTTTATTTATATTTTGCAGCCCGGCCTTCTAGTTCTGATGCTCATTTTAATGATGATAGGCCTACTTTAGAAAAATTATTTACAAACTGGATAAAACAAGTTTTTTTTACTGGCAACTTACTTTGCTTAATTTTTTCTTGATTTTCCTCCCAGTGTTGGCCCGTAGATGAGATATGTTGCAACGATCTCAATTGCTCCCGTCTCTCAGCTTCTTCTTATTATATATGTGTGAACACACAAATCAATCGCAGGCACAGGTCAGAACTGAAGCACAGACTGAAGCACTGCTGCCATAAAAGCTGTTAGTTGCTAGTCAGGTTTGGAGTCCTGCCATCGTTATGCTGGATCTTCTTCTTTGATGTCCATCTTCCATGTTTCAAATGTTGACATCAAAGACATCCTCTGCTAAAGATCTTTGGTTGACCGCTGTCATCGTCCATCCAGAAAAGGTTGCAAGCTTCCGGCGACATCAGTGGGAGCCATCACTTGTTGCAATAAATGATGGGGTTAGCCTCAGAAAAGTTTGGAGAGCTTGAGGCAAGTGCCTTGTTCCTATATTCCTTTTTAGGTTAGACTTCCCAAACATGCACCTCCTTTCTCGAGTGCCTTTCTGGCTTCCCAATGAACTCACTTCTATTGCTGCTGGTTGTGCTGCAGATCAAGAGGGAACATAATAAAACTCTTTAACTTTAATATACGGGACAGGTAAAGGAAAGCCGTTTATTTTATATATAAACTTGCTTCTAAGATGCTTTTAATCAAAATTTCACGTTGCGAAAATGTCATTATGTAAATATATGAACCGGCAGTATTTTTCCTGCCGATATGGGGTTTAAATTCACCGCAAATGCAATGTTCCAAACCAGCGCGTTTAACAAAAACCCACTCGCAAGATGATTAAAATGGCCATTAATTTACGGAAATTAAACACTAAATTCTTTCCATTTGGCCTATAAATTCATGACCATGAGATTTAAAAATCATGTTATATTGTGAATTATTGTGTGAATGTTATTTGGACACTTAGGCTATTTAAAAATGTTAACTTTTTCTTAAGAAATGGATAGATGTTTAGATCTAGTAATTGAATTTTGTAATTAGCTACAATTGGGTAACTAACTAATTATACGCTTTAATTTCAGGTCATCCAAGTAAGATTGTTTCATATTTGTTTCAGAATGCTTCAATCTGTAATACCTGAAAATTACATTCAGTTCTCTTAATTTTTAAGAAAGTTATGGGCTTTTGACTGTCCTTGATCACAGCTTTTGAGTTAAGTCAATGGAAAAGCAATAGCGAACAAGATGCTAATTTCAGAGTATGAAAATGGCCATAACCTTTTTAATACTGAAGATATGAAAGTGAATTGGGTGTCAAATTAAACTTCTTTTTATGCTTTATCTGATGTGATGGATTACAGACTTGATTTTTAAAATCTCAAAATTTTGTAACATTGCTACTTTAAAAATAAGCCCCACATGACAGAACTTCTATGCTTATCTTTACAGATTTCAATCTGATAAAACAGTAACTGGCAATTAGAATGGGTGTTTAATGTAGCAGAACACTCAAAGCCTTTCACGGAGGCGCTATCAAACAAATATTTAACAAAGAGGATATCAGAACAGAATGACCTTGCAGCTGGGGTTTAATCTTTAAAGGGAAAATAGAGAGGCAAAGACTATTAAGGAAATAGGGCTGTAGTAGGTAAAGCTTGGTCAGCAATAATAAAGTGCTTACATTTGGAAATAGGTTAAGCTGCCAGAATTAGAGTGCAGATATTGCACGTATTGTACACCTAGAGAAGATCTCACAGATAAGGATGAGCAAGGTCTCAGAGGGATTTGAAAACAAATTAAAATTCTTTTCAAAAATTGAAGTGTTACTTAGTCAACGTGAGGTCAGGGAGAACAGGTGGCTAAACAAAACTTCTGATGCGTGTTATTAAATGGGTGACAAAGCCTTGGATTGATTCAAGTTTATTGAGGATAGCAGATTGGTGGCTGACCAGAACCGTGTAGAAGTAATTGAGTCATCTGCAAGGGGATACTATTTATTGTAATTGATGAATATGATGGAAACAAAATATCTACAGCTAATAGAAATCTGAAATGCTGCAAATGCTCAAAAAATCATTTGTGGGGAAAACAGCTACTATTTCAAGTTAATGATTCTTCTTCTAAATATAATGGTTTGGAGTTAGCCAGACTCCTATTTCATCAGTCCAATGCTGTCGGACACCGGGCTTTAAAGTGAGTAAATAAGAAATTGCATATCTCTGTAATGCTTGGACGTTTTAGAGGCGTGATAGTGACTCCAGAAGAGGATTTAATGTACTCGTGCTTAGTATGGTTTGACTGGATAGCATGCAGTCAAGTGTACAGGTACAGTGAAAAGCTTTTTGTTGTGTGCTATCCAATCTGCGGAAAGACAATACATGATTACAATCGTGCCATTTACAGTATATAGATACATGATAAGGGAATAATATTTAGTGCAAGGTAAAGCCAGTAAAGTCCGATCCAAGATAGTCCAAGGATCACCAACGAGGTAAATAGTAGTTCAGGACTGCTCTCTAGTTGTGGTGGGATGTTTTGTTTGCCCGATAACAGCTGGGAAGAAACTGTCCCTGAACCTGGAGGTATGCATTTTCACACCTATACCTTTTGCCTGAGGGAGAGGGGACAAGCATTTCACTGTATCTCTGTGTACGTGACAATAAATAAACAGTATAACAACACAGGGTCAATAGAGCAATGATGGTTAGTTTATCAGAGCTAGTGGCAGGAACGGACATGTGCAAGATAATATTGTCTATAGACAAAGGCACCAAGTGTAGATCAGTGACCAAAGAAGCACAGGAGATATTTGGAGTAATGACGCTGTCAGAAATTGAACTCAATTATAACATTTCATTGGAAGCATGAAACAAAGAAGCTCACTAAACTATACTATGGAAGAGACGTATCTGAGATGTTCTGAATAGCCCTGCCAAAGACTTCAGGGAAGTCTGACGAAGGGTCTCAACCCGAAACGTCACCAATTCTTTCTCTCTAGAGATGCTGCCTGTCCTGCTGAGTTGCTCCAGCATTTTGTGTCTATCTTCAGGGAAGTTGAAATAGATCAAGGAGGAAATGGCTTCACATTTGCAAATATAGAAAATGTCATTCTTGCCTTTAGTCAGTCAGGCCAGTTTCATGCTGTGAGAATACCATGGGATGCCTGTAAACAGGACAGCATAAATTCAGACTGAGTGTAGTGGGAGAGATGAACATAGGCTTTGCTGCTGACAACACTCTCAAGGGCATGAGATTGAAATACATTTGAAGGAGGAGTGTTTGTTTCAAGGAGAGAGGGGGTGAAGATCATCATTGGTAATATCAAAAAGGGAAAGGCGGTATTAGTTTGGGGGCTGTTCCGGGTCAGACGTTTAGTATGAATTGCACCAGGAGATAGGGAAGCATTCTAATTGTTAAAATGTGCTTGGAGAAGGAAGATAAATTAGAAATATATGGGCAAAGGACTTCTGTAAGAAGTAATATCCGTATGTGTCCATAAGTCACAAGGGGAGAATCAAATTCTTCAAACTATTTGGTAGCACAGTAGCTCGGCCATCAATTACAATAAATAGAGATAGTGTCAATCTCAGTGTCAAACTATTTTTTAAGCCTGACATGCTAAAAGTGAAACACAAGGAACTGTAGATGCTGCTTTACAAAAAAAGTCACAAAGTTCTGATGTGACTTTTGAGGAAGGGTTCCGACCCGAAACATCACCTATCCATGTTCTCCAGAGATGCTGCCTGACCCGCTGAGCTTCTCCACTACTTTGTCTTTCTATGCTAATCGTAAGATTGGATGAGGGGGTGCGGCGATATTTAAGATTATGATAGGCAGCTGAATGTAGAAATTCTTCCTATAATGTTAAGCCGTCAAAATCTAAAAATATCTGACAAAGCTTTACACTTAAATGAACTGTAGCCACCAGTGTAATGCAGGTAACAAAGTAGTCTACAGGCATACAAATTCAATGATATTAAGAAAAGCCACCTTAAAGGACATTGGTTCATAAAAAAAAATACCCATCATATATCATATCAATGCATACCAGATTTATGTAATATCTCTCCTAACAAAATTAAGAGAAGACATCTTATTTGCAGTAAGCATGTTGGACAATGATCCATGGTCAGACTTGGAATACAACAGGACCCGTGAGTTGATGCTGGGCCAGCTTCATCTGGGCTTTGTGAGGAGAAAGCAAGACCAATTTGTTCTATCATCTATGATGGTATGCTCTGCACAATGACAGAGATGTAGGCTTAGACCAGGCATCTGGTGTGGAATCAAATTGGTGGGCTGGTTTTTGTGAAAAGATTAAATAAAATAGAACATTTTTATCATGTTAAAATAACAAAAACTCTATCCACTCCTTATTTATTTTTATTTAATTTGATTTGTTTACATATTTTTTGATGTTGCTAAATTACACAACAACATTTCATCTTTCAATGATTTCAGCTTGGACTGGTGTGCTTTAAATGCCAGGGTTGCTTCTTAGTCGTGGTGTGCCTTTGCAAATGTGCGACCAACCACATACACTAGTTGGTACTGTGTAGGAAGGAGCTGTAGATGCTGGTTTACACCAAAAATAGAAACAAAATTCCGGAGTAACTCAGTGGGACAGGCAGCATCTCTGAAGAGAAGGAATGAGTAAAGTTTTGGGTTGAGACCCTTCTTCAGATCAGCATCACTTGGGAGAAGGAATGGGTGACGTTTCAGGTCTCAACCCGAAACTTTAGCCATTCCTTCTCTTCAGAGATGCTGCCTGCCCCGCTGAGTTACTTCAGCATTTTGTGTCTACATACACTAGTTTTATTGATCAGTGTAATAGTTATTCTCCACCTCGAGCTTGTACTTTTGCTTGTTTTAACTGAGAATAAGTAATCCAATTAGCAAGGACAATGGCCGGAAGCAATAGGACTCTTCAATCCCTTCCCTTTATTGTCAGTGCATAAAGTACAATGGAAAACAACGCTGTCTTTACTCTCTGCCTTGCATTACATGATCATGCCAAGAAACCTGGACATGTCAATCCACTGTTCTGAATAGCACAAGATATTAAAAAAAATGTAAATCGGCTTAATAGATTGTAAATGCATTTTTTTCCAGTGGATCAAATTAAATATCTGAGGCCTTTGGCCATCAAAATGCTGAAACACAGTAGGATCATTTTGTCTTTATATGTGTATTAGTTTTCCGCCTAAAAATGATGTTTCAGTTATGCGGTCATTTTTTGTCAAAGCAATAAGCTCATCATTAACTGCACATTGTGAGAAAAACATTTTTTGGAACTCCTCGAAGAAAATATACTGTTATGTAATGTGTTTGGGCTGTTGATACTTTCAAGACATAAATGTTAAGAGGAAAGGGGAATACACAGATAAACTGTGGTAAATATATTGAAATGACTAGCAAGGCTCTCACTGCTAAATGTCCTCAAATGTTATACTTTAAGGAAAAGTGCACTAAATATGAGGAATAATACAATGCAGTTTAGAAACTGTTGTCATCTGATCTTGGATTCATTGCTGTTCTGAAAATTACGTTTCACATTTCTCGAATGATATTTAATACTGCAATTTTCTCCCTTCATTGGCAATGCAATTTGGTTTAATCTCTGAGGCTCCAAATAATCCATCACAAACTTATTTTACTCTGCAATATGCAAACGATGTTCATATACATTGTTATATTTTTAACATGTTTAAATTTTAACGACTTGTGCCCCTGGTGCACAGTAATATCCTAAACTATCCTACACTGATCCATCCTTGGTACAACTAGAGAGCAGTCCTATATACCTCATTGAAGACCCCTGCACTATTTTTAATTGGACTTCACTGGCTTTATCTTGCAGTGAATGTTATTCACATTATTCCCTTTGTCATGTATCTGTACACTGTGGATGGGATTGTAATCATGCATTGACTTTCTACTGACTGGTTAGCACGCAACAAAAATGTTTCACTGTACCTCGATACATGTGACAATAAATAATAATAAGCCAAAGAACACAAGGCACTGGAGTAACTCAGCAGGTCAAGCAGCATCTCTGGAGGACACGGATAAGTGCCATTAAGGATCTCGAACTGAAACATCACCTATCCTTCTTTTCCAGAGTTGCTGCGTCACTTGCTGAGTTACTCCAGCACTTTGTGTCCTTTTGTGTATTAACCAGCATCTGCAGTTCTTTGTTTCTACTCTGTTTCAACAGTAATATCCTGTTTTGTAACATACTACAGTTCACTGCAAGAGTGCCATAATAGTAAGTGCTGCAACCTCACAGCCCCAGGAACCTGCGTTCAACCTGACCTTGGGTGCTATGTGAAGTTTGCATGCTCGTCCTGTGACTGCAGAGTGCTGTTTCCTCCCACATCACAAAGACTTGCTGGTGGCTCATCTGACTACTGTAAATTACCCTCTAGTGCAGGAAAGTGGCGAAAAGGGTAAAGGGGAGTTGATGAGCTTATGAGATAATATAGATTGAAATTAGAAAAGGAGATTGCTCTACTGGAATCTGGCATGGACTAATGAACTAAATCGTCTCCTTTGTTGCAGTGTCCTTTGTCTTACCTAGGTAGCAAGAACAAAAACTGATGGAAATAACAAAAACTACTATGCAATGCAGAAAGCTAGGGTGGGTGGAGGCTGGTGTATGGTGTGCCAAAAATTACACCCAAAGCTATTAAAGTCTGACCAATTCCTTTAAAAATGTGATGTGATCTCCAAGATTCTGAATTCATATGGTCTTTGAAAACAGGGAGAGATTTGTTTTTTGAAACTGTAACAGTGAGTGAATACATTTCTTAACTGGTAAGGAAGAGATCTCAGATACCAACCCTACAGTGTTAAACAAAAAGGTGGACAGCCAAATGAAAGGAAGTGCATTTTGATTGTACAAAGATTCATGGCATGATATGCATTTTCCTAGTTCCCAAGTGGCATGTCCCATATGTAACATTCTCTATGTTTTGGAAATAATCACTTTACTCCGGAAGAGTTTTTCTTCTAAGTCATGGCAGGAAAAGCTAAATTATACATATGTTGTGGAAATGGATGAATTGTAAGAAAGCTGGCACATACAACAAAGAAGGGTGTAACAAAGAATCATTGAACTTCTCGGACATAATTACAATTCAATTTAATTTTCCATTTCTGAAATTAGGGCTGAGCATTTAGTGACATTGCTTTGTTCCAGATTCTTTCTTTTAATTTGGAGAATACATTCAGAATTTTGTACATTATGTCTGAAATCTAACCACACATACTCAACGTATTCAAAGATTGAGAGCCTAAGCTTATTTTTATTTCTATGTTATCAGCCCCAAATGCAGTAACATTATCGAAATGTTGGAATTATCCTAATTGTTTGAAGTTAAGCCAAATATATCGACAGCTGTACTTCACTAGAATGTAATATGTAACATCTGTTGTTTGTGCCTCTGAAGAGACACCATTTTGCCACAAAGTTACAATTCAAAAAGCATAAATATATTAATTAATTAATTGATGGAAAGATAGAGCAGGAAACCAGGTCCTTTGGCCAACTGAGTAGTGACCATTGGTCACTAATGCTATGTCATCTTACTTTCTCATACACTCCCTGTGCATGGGGCCAATTAATCTACAAAACTGGAGCACCCGGAGGAAACCCACATAGTCACATGGAGAATGTGCAAACTCCACACAAATACATCCCTAACTCAGAATCATACTCAGGTACCTGGCGCTGTGAGGCACAGCTCTTCCAGCTGAGCTACTGTGCCACCAAATAGTTTGGAGAATTTGCTTCTCCCCTTGTGATTGACTTATGGGCACATATTAATTAAATGTATCACAGGTTATGGTTGTAGTGTATGTTTGTTCTTATTGTCACATTGAAACACTACTGTACACACAATGTAAAACTTACTAATGTAGTTGGAGACAGCAAGACTGGTTGGAGATCTGGGAAGGGGGAGGGGATGGAGAGGGAAAGCAAGGGCAAATTGAAGTTAGAGAAGTTTATATTCATACCGTTGGGGTGTAAGCTACCTGAGCGAAATATGAGGTACTGTTCCTCCAATTTGCGCTGGGCCTCACTCTGACAATGGAGGAGGCCCAGGACAGAAAGGTCAATGTGGGAGTGGGACGGGGAGTTAAAGTGTTGAGCAACCGGGAGATCAGTTAGGTTTAGGCGGACTGAGCGGAGGTGTTCAGCGATTCCCAGACAGCTTCATTGTAACAAAGTTGTGCCTTTCTCTCTTTATTCATGGTTGGAAAGTGTTAACTGGTCTTTGGAACTCTGCAAGAGATTGGAGCCAATAAAAGATTTCTCTTGTGGTAAACGTCTGTGCGGTATTGTTCGTGGGCCAGTGGACAATGACTAACAGAAATGTTTTCCTGCCTATCAGTTAGCTCATAGGCAACACCAATCTCTAACCCCAACATGATCTGGAGTAAAAAACAGGAGGAACAGAAACAGCAGGTGCAGCAGCGGCAGTGGAGGCAAATAGTTAGTTAACATTTTGGGTTGTAACTGCGCATCCAATCCTGGATGTGAAGATAGCCAGGCTAAAGAGGTGAGAGGGAGGGTTGAGAAGAGCATGTGGGTGATAGGTGGAACCAGATAAATCAACGTGATTTGTCTGCTGGTTCACCACCAGTAATTGGACACGCAAGGGCGGCATAATGGTGCAGCGGTAGAGTTGCTGCTTTACAGCGACAGAGACCTGGGTTGGATCCTGACTACGGATGCTGTCCTTACGGAGTTTGTATGTTCTCCCTATGATCGCGTGGATTTTCTCTGGGTGCTCCAGTATCCTTGCAAACTCCAAAGATGTACAAGTTTGTAGGTCAATTGGCTTCAGTGACATTTTAAATTGTCCCTAGTGTGTAGGATAGTGCAAGTGTAGGGGGTGATCACTGGTTGGCATGGGCCGAAGGAACTGTTTCCGCGCTGAATCTCTAAACTAAACTAACCAACTCGCCCACCCACGATCTGAACAGGAAACCAACACCTCACTGTAACCTGACCACCATCCGGGCTCCCCACCTGCATGTTCATACCTCACCTACCATTATCAGCTTCTCTTTCTCCATGCATGGTTGTCTCCAACCAAGTCAACAATCTTTCTCACCACCCTAATTGGCTCAGTCAGTTATCGTCTTTGGCTGTAGGTTTCACAACCCCACAACCTCACAGATGAGCAGCCACCCTGTTGACCACAGAAAGCACACGTGAAAATGTAACATCTGGATGTTGTTCAGGAGCCTGCATTGCAGCCATTTATTTCCCTAACTAAACGATTTTGAATAACTATACTATTTATGTCTCACATAAGTGAGGTAAGAGGTTATATAAATGGTGGTACTGAAACCAATTTCTGCGGAGAAATTAAGGATTGCTGACATACTGAATCTTGTGCAACAACAGAACAAAGTATGCAGTGTACTTTAAATGTACTTCATGGAATGTTATCTAATAAAATTTGAGAACAAACTAAATAAGAATGTTGCTAGTGAGAACAACCGGTGAATTGATAATAGACACAGTGCTGGAGTAACACCACCGGTTAGGCAGCATCTATGGAGAGAAAGGATGGGTGATGTTTCGGGTCGGAACCCTTCTTCAGACTGAAAGTAGGGGGGTGGGGGGTGGGGGCAACTGGAGGTAAGAAAAGGCCAGACCAAATCAGGGCTGACAACAGATGACCAAGGAAGAGTGGAGCACATAATGGCCTTTTATTTGGCTGGGGAAGAGGTGATAATGAAGGGATACAATGATGCAAACAGTGGAACTGGGACAACTAGCATTGGGGAGGGGGTACTTGGAATAAATAAGTTGACTTCAGTGCACCTGTTGATTGTTTGACTGTAGGTTGCCTTTTGTCATGTTCCGATAAATGATTTGTCATATCTGAAAAAAAAACCAGAGCAATTTCTTATGCAGAAGATGATTCAATACTTCCCCGTGAACCTAATTTTATTCCACACTTAATGCATCAACGATGTCCCCTTTGTTAGGACGCAATTTGGCACACCTGCCAAAACTGATAATTCCTTGGCATTCATAGAACATTAAATTGATTTTAAAAAATGTACAACTTCCAAAAACGTACACCAAGCAGACGCAAACATTTTCTCATGCAACTAATCGAGATTAGGAAGGATATTGTGTGCTTCAAGGACCTGCTTATGGGTAACACTGTAGCATCATTTGAACAATTAAGCAACAATTCAATCTTCCAAAGTCTGAGTTTTTACGATACCTGCAAACAAGACATTATGTGTTCTATTAACGGCCTAGCTCTTCTATACTAACAGACACAACCCTTGTTGATACAGTTCTTTCTTTAAACCCATCTCAGATAGACTTGTCTCAGCTTTATATGGCAGGATGTTGGACCTAAGGCATGGACAAGCTCAAGGCAGCATGGGAGGAAGACTTGGGCTCCTCTCTCTCGGAAGATACATGGAGTTCCATTCTTAAACTGGTTAATTCCACCTCTATATGTGCTCGTCACTGCCTGATTCAATTCAAAGTGGTACATAGGGCTCATATCTCAAAAGCCAAGTTATCTACTTTTTACCCTGAGGTTAGTCCATTCTGTGTTAAATGTAAAATTTCTGAAGCCTCTCTTATCCATATGCATTGGTCATGCCCCAGCCTTAACAAGTTCTGGCTAGGGGTCTTTCATACATTATCCCGGGTGTTAAACATTAAATTGTAACCAAAGCCTCTAATCGCTCTTTTTGGGGTCACTGGTGAGGAGGGTAGATTAACTGCAGATAAACGCCGCACTATATCTTTTGCTTCTCTTCTGGCTCGGCGAACAATCCTGCTCAGTTGGACCGAACCTACCCCGCCCACTCATACACAATGTCTGACAGATATTATGTCTTGCCTAGAGCTCGAGAAAATCAGGTACTCACTACAACATTCAAATAGAAGGTTTCAGAAAGCGTGGGGACCTTTTTTAAATGCATTCCAGACTTTATAAATGCTTGATCATCAAGCGCAGTTTAACAGCTTAACAGTCTACCAGGGTTCTCGCTTAACTTTTTCCCCCTGTTGCCAGCCGGGCAACCTTGGCAGCTTTTTAGGTTGCCAAATGACAGTTTAGGCGGTCATTTAAGATGGCTTGCATGACGCGTGCAATAATGTGCTCGGACGAAGCACGTAGTTACCAGTGGGATATTATTTCTGCTTCAAATAAAGTCACAAACTACACATTCACCAATCAAGACATGATATATCCCACAATGACATGCAGCAAAATTATAAGACAGTATCTCAACTCTTTTTACATATTGCAATTAATGCAATTTCTATTACAGGTGCACAACCTTTTATCCGAAGATCCAAATAACGAAAACCTCCGAAAAGCGGACATTTTTTCAGTCCTTGAAGAAAGTTCCTTGAAATTGTTCACTGAGGGCGGCCCGCAGAGGTGACAGCGGAACCTCCGGTCGGTCCTCGAAGAAAGGGGAACTAAATCCCCATTCATAAAAGAGAAGGTGAGGGTATATTGTGCGGGAGGGTTAATAATTGACAATATGCTGCTGTCTGCCCGCTGAGTTAAAAAGTTCCCATGGTAGACTCATGATACACAGTGTATCGTGAGTCTTGCGTGGGAACTTTTTAACTCAGCAGGCAGGGAGCAGCAGATTGTCCCTCCCTTCAGTTTCACCCCACCTACACCCCTCTGTTTCCTGGCCATGTGTGTGACCCCTTCCCTCCCCTCTCCAGCTCCCCGCCCATTGCACCGGCGTGGGGGCTTTGCACTGTCTTCATGTCGGCGATGCCAGCATACAATGCCAGTCACCGGAGACGTCAGGACCAACGGGACACCGACTGCAAGCACGGAGATCCCAGAGACCCATAGCCAGCAGCAGCCCAGCCCCGTTCCAACTCCAGAGGGAAACTGCAAACTGGCCGGAGACATCAGGACCACCAGAAGCCGCTCCCCGATGGGCCGCTACGGCGACAAGTGGCAGTTCGCCCACAGCCCGAGCTGTGCCCCCTCATCGGGACACCGACCCCCAGGCCCACTGCAAGCACGGAGATCCCAGATCAGCAACTCCAGCCCAGCCCCGCTCCAACTCCAGAGGAACACGCTCCCCGTAGGGGCAGAAGCTGATGGTGTGCAAGGTAACGTCTTGTTCTTGGGGTCGCGCAGCTCGGGCTGTGGGCGAACTGCCACTTGTCGCCATAGCGGCCCATCGGGGAGCGGATTCCTCTGGAGTTGGAGGGGGAGGGGGGTATTGTGCTGTTTGATCGCCCCCTGCTATCCCAGGGACAGGGAGACAGGACGTTCACCGAGGGCGGCCCGCAGAGGTGGCAGCGGAACCTCCGGTCAGTCCTCGACGAAAGGGGAACTAAATCCCCATTCATAAAGGAGAAGGTGAGGGTACATTGCGCGGGAGAGTACGAATCCCAAGACAAAGTTGAGTGAGCGTTCACCGAGGGTGGCCCGCAGAGGTGACAGTGAAACCTCCGGTCAGTCATGCAAGAAAGGGGAACTAAATCCCCTTCATAAAAGAGAAGTGGAGGGTATATTGCCCGGGAGGGTATATCGCCTACCTGGAAGAAACCGGACATTTTTTCCAGGATGTCGTCTGCACACCAAAGCTCATGTTTGGCGCCAAACGCACGTCGCCTCTGCTGCACACGGATATAAGAGTGTGAAAATGTCGCCTTAGGCCGCCTAAGGGCATGTAGCCCCGCTAGGGTGACATGAGTGCGAGAGGTGATTCAATGCTGCGGTCACATTTACAAATTCAGGAATTCATTCAACACACTGCATTTCATACAGACATTTATTCTGCAAGAAAAAACTACATTGAAGACTCAAACTCGCGACCGAGGAACTGCCGGGATCAAGGCGCAAACTTGCGACCTTGTGGATATGAGCCGAGCACTCTACCACTGAGCCAGCCATTAAAATCTACGCTAAAAAATTTCCATTCCGAAGGCCGACAAATTCCGAATTACGAAAAGAGTCTGGTCCCAAGGCTGTCGGATAAAAGGTTGTGCACCTGTAGTTCTTTCCACTTCCAAACAAAAATGTGGTTGGATTATTCAGCGTATGATCAACCTGTGTCAATAAATCCTGGACCATGATAACATATATGCGTACGTATAGTTGTGAATGTTGCTCATTAAATAACTACAGTACTGATACTCCATATTAAGAGCATTGATTTGCCGTTAAAATGAGTTCTGTAATAACGTGTCAACGGCAGCAGTGACAATCGAAAACTGCAGTATTAATGTTCCATGTGTTCACAATTTAATTAATCCATCTTTATGGATTAAAACAAATCATAACATTGGGAATTAAAACACATTTGATTGTATTCTGTTATCAAACATAGTCAATATTCGCTCTGAAGACATTTCCAGGACAATAGGGTCAGTGAAGGGGGTGTGTGTGAATCAGTGCGGGGCGGATAGATGGCGGGGAGGGGGTGGTTAGAAGGCAGTTAGAAGGCAATCGGTGCAGAATGGATGGATTGAGGCAGGTGAATTAGTACATGTTGGTTGGAGTAGGTTGTGAGGGGAGAGCACGGGGAGAGCACGGGGGATGTCAGTGGTGTTGAATGGGGGGGGGGGAGGTTAAGTACGTGATGGATGGGGGTAGACAAAAGTGCTGAAGAAACTCAGTGGGTGAGGCAGCATCTATGGAGCGAAGGAAATAGGCAAAGTTTCTAGTCGAGACCCTTCTTCAGACGGAATCAGTACAGGATGGATAGAGGCGGTGCAGGATGGATGGGAAAGGGGTAAGTACACGGTGATTGGGGAACTAGTATAGGATGGATGGGGTGTTCAAGAAGGAACTGCAGTTGCTGGAAGATCGAAGGTACACAAAATGCTGGAGAAACTCAGCGGGTGCAGCAGCATCTATGGAGCGAAGGAAATAGGTGACGTTTCGGGCTGAAACCCTTCTTCAGACTGACAGGGGGTGGGGGGGGGGAGGAAGGAAGGAAAAAGGGAGGAGGAGGAGGGGAGGAGACAGCAAGGGCTAACAAAATTGGGAGAATTCAATGTTCATGCCCGCCGGATGCAGGCTACCCAGAATATGAGGTGCTGTTCCTCCAATTCCGGTGTTGCTCACTCTGGCAATGGAGGAGACCCAGGACAGAGAGGTCGGATTGGGAATGGGAGGGGGAGTTGAAGTGCTGAGCCACCGGGAGTTCAGCTAGGTTATTGCGGACTGAGCGGAGGTGTTCGACGAAATGATCGCCCAACCTCCGCTTAGTCTCCCCGATGTAAATCAGCTGAAATCTAGAGCAGCGGATGCAGTAGATGAGGTTGGAGGAGATACAGGTGAACCTTTGTCGCACCTGGAACGACTGCTTGGGTCCTTGAATGGAGTTGAGGGGGGAGGTATAGGGACAGGTGTTGCATTTCTTGCGGTTGCGGGAGGGGGTGGTACGGGAGGGAAGGGAAGAATTGACAAGGGAGTTGCGGAGGGAGCGGTCTTTGCGGAAGGCAGACATGGGGGGAGATGGGAAGATGTGGCGAGTGGTGGGGTCACGTTGGGGGGGGGGGGGGGGGGTGGTGGCAGGAAAATTAATGCGAGGTGGATAGGGTGATCAGCGCAGGATGAATTGATGGGGGGAGGGGAAAGCATATGAGGACGTCAGTGAGAACTGAATAGAGGTGGGACTGGGTATCAATGCGGGATGTAGAGGAGGTGTCCCAGAATAAAGGGGGGGGGGGGGGGTGGACAAGAGGGGGAGAGTACAAGAGAGAGAGAGAGAGAGAGGGAGCGAGGTGGGGAGGAAGGAAGGAGGTCAGTGCTCCTCGGACAACATCGCCCCGCTGCCTTGGACGTTGGGAATTCCTCCCCACCGCCTCCCTCCTCCGCCAGCCAATGGTGCCGAGCGGTGCAACTCAAAGATCCTATAGCTATAGTATCTTTGGTGCAGCTGCTTCAGAAGTGTCGGAGCGAATGACGGGTTCCGCGCAGTGGCGGCGGCTCCATCACCAACTCCTCGCTGATAGCGGCCGCTGCTTGCAAACCCGCTAACGGGATAACCGCTTTCAAAACAAAACCTCCCGCACGCTGAGGTCTCTCCCTCCCCCCGGCCTCGGCGTGCGGGAGTTTTTTGTTTTTAAGCGCTGGGTAGTGGATTTGCAGGCAGCGACTCTTATTAGGGCGGGCGGGGTGGGGGGGGGAAGAGGAGGAGATGGAGCCGCTATCGCGGCCACTGCTGTCGCTGTGCGGGAGCCGTCATTCACTGCGCCCCTTCGTCACCCCGCACCTAGTATCTTACGCACGCAATACATCCGTCACCGCCGACACAAAACATCACATTCCTTTTCTCCAGAGATGCTGCCAGACCCGCGGAGTTACTCCAGTTTTTTGTGTCTATCTTCGGTACAATGACTCGGTGTTTAGTTGACCAGCTGCGCTTTGAGTGGTCAATAGCACCCGGACAACCGTTAATTTCGAGCCCTGAGTCTACCCCAAAACAAGAACCGTAACTTTCAACACATCTTCACCCTGGTACACACCTGCACTTCGTAAACTGAAACAGACTGGTCGCCGACTTGAACGACTCACAAAGAAATCATCTCTCACAGTCCACCTTGAAGCTTACAAACTCCACCTCACTGACTACAAAGATGCCCTCATTGGTGCAAAATCTGCCTACCTCCCCTCCATATTCACCGATCCCTGCCTAAACCACAGAACCCTCTTCTCCACAGTGGGCAACCTCCTCAAGCCTCGAGCCAACACTCTCCCTACCTCTACTCCGGATCTCTGCAACTCATTCCTCCACTTTTTCGCTGATAAAATCAGCACCATCTATCAATCTTTATCCCCTGTACCCGACTCCCCAGCATCTACTCCACCACCTACCAAGGCCCCTCCTTTCAACATCTCCACTGACCTCCTTACCCCTCCTCCACACTGCTTCCTCTCCCAGTTTGACCTGGTCACCCCTATTGAAATCTCCAAATTCATCAGCTCTTCCAAACCCACTACCTGCTCCCTCGACCCTCTCCCCACTCCCCTGCTGAAGTCCTGCCTCCCCGTTCTCTGCCCCAACCTCACTAATCTCTTCAACTCCTCATTGTCCCCTCCGCTTTCAAAACTGCTGCTGTCACACCAATCTTAAAGAAACCTGGTCTTGATCCCTCCTCTATCATTAACTACCGCCCAATCTCAAACCTCCCCTTTCTTTCAAAAACCCTGGAGCATATCGTTGCGTCGCAACTTCATTCCCACCTCCTTGCGTATAACCTACTTGAACCCCTCCAATCTGGCTTTCGCCCCCTCCATAGCACAGAAACTGCTCTCCTCAAAGTCCTCAACGACCTCCTCACCTCTGCTGACACTGGTTCCCTCAACATCCTCATCCTCCTCGACCTGAGGGCAGCCTTCGATACCTACTTGAACCCCTCTAATCTGGCTTTCGTCCCCTCCATAGCACAGAAACTGCTCTCCTCAAAGTCCTCAACGACCTCCTCACCTCTGCTGACACTGGTTCCCTCAACATCCTCATCCTCCTCGACCTGAGCGCAGCCTTCGATACAGTGAACCATAACATCCTGCTCACCAGACTCAAATACCTCGGCATTGAAGGCTTTGCACTCAGCTGGCTCCGTTCCTACCTTTCCAACAGATCCCACTTCATCTCTCTCCACAACCACACCTCTGCTACAGCCACAGTCACTCAAGGCGTTCCCCAAGGCTCCGTACTCGGCCCCCTCCTCTTCATCATCTACATCCTCCCCCTTGGTCAGATACTCCGCCACTTCAACTTGGACTTCCACTGTTACACCGATGACACCCAGATCCACCTCGGCACCAAATCCCCCCACAACCCCCCCCCCCCCCCCCCCCCCCCCCCATATCGACTCCTGTTTGTCAGCTATAACAACCTGGATGCAACATTACTTCCTCAAACTCAACAGCGATAAGACAGAATTCCTCCTCATAGGCTCCAAAGCCACACTCAGCAAAATCAATAACCCCACTCTCACCATCGACGGCACCACTGTCTCCCCATCTCCCCAGGCCCGCAACCTTGGCGTGATCTTTGATTCCACCCTCTCCCTTGAGCCTCAAATCCGCCATGTCATTAAAACCTCCTTCTTTCATCTACGCAAAATCGCCAAACTCAGACCTCACACCTCCCGCTGCTGAAAGACTCATCCATGCCTTCATCTCCTCCCGACTGGACTATTGCAACTCATTTCTCCTTGGCATCAGCTCCACCTACATCAACCGACTCCAACTGGTCCAGAACGCTGCCGCCCGACTCATCACCCACACCAAATCCTGCCATCACATCACTCCAGTCCTCAAACAACATCACTGGCTTCCCATCTCCCACCGGATCACCTACAAAATCCTGATCCTCACCTACAAAGCCCTCCACCATCTGCCCCCCCCATATCTCACTGACCTCCTCTCCCCCTACCAACCCTCACGGTCCCTCAGATCCACATCAGCCGGTCTCCTCTCCATCCACAAGTCCAACCTCCGCAGTTTTGGGGACAGAGCCTTCTCCAGGGCAGCTCCCAGGCTCTGGCACTCCCTCCCCCAACTGATCCGCAATTCTGTGTCCCTCACCATCTTCCAGTCCCGCCTCAAGACCCATCTCTTCACCTCTGCCTATCCTTAGCCCCACGTCCCCCTCCCTTTTCATCTGTGCATTAATTGCCTCATATTGTGTTTTGAATTGAATTCTGTCTTTACTTTGTGTACTAGTCATGTCTCTACTATTTATTTCATTCCCCTTACATGTTTTTCCTCTACCTGCTAAATTTTTGTAAGGTGTCCTTGAGACTCTTGAAAGGCGCCCATAAATAAAATGTATTATTATTATTATTATTACCCATTCATTTGTTGTGGATTATTGTTGTGACAGGCTGATATTTGCATATGCTCACTGGCAGTGACTGGGGAGGGATTATTTTTGGTATCTAATTTTTCTTTTATTGTTGTTGTCTTGTTATATGTTAGCATGTTGTTTTTTATTTATTCTTTTCGTACACTTTGTCTGTAACAAATAGACAACTTTGCACTTTGTTATGTCCTGAAAACTAAATTAAAAAAGACGTTGATTTAAAAAAAAGAATAGGAAATTAATGACTGCAATCAACAGCCTAGAAATTGCAGTATCTCAGTCAATAAGAAGCCAGCAGTGCAGGTTTCCCTTTGCCCACTGCAGAGAATTCAGAAGAAAGTGTGCTGTCTGGGACCAAAGTTGGTTCACGTGGTGGTGGTGAGATATTGTGAAAAAGCTAAGTGACATTGGTCAGATACAACACTGGGGCTGGAGTGCGGGTAGCGGAAACATGTGGGGTGTGGTATATGGCGGGTCGATTCACAAAGGATTGGTGGAAGGATGGCTCTTGGCCAAGGCTTATTTTGAGGGACGTGCCTTGAAAAATTGTGGATGCAGTGGGATGGAGGTGATTAGTGTGGGTCAGACCCTCCCATCGGGCCTTGTGAAGATTGGGGAGTAGGATTCGCTTCGCTCGTGTGTCAGACAACGTTCTGCCATCGCTTTGCCACAACCACATCGGTGCCTCTGCGGAGACCGTCCACAGTGCATGCCTCTCCACTGCAAGTCAGTAGGTGTGCCATTGTCTGCACTGCTCCACAGTTGCACTTGTCAGAGTTCGAGAGGCCCCAATTCTTCAGGTTGAGTCGGCAACGTCCCACTCCAGTGTGGAGGCGGTTTAGGGCTATCCAGGTGGTATAAGGCAGGTGGTGTCCTGGTGCCATCTGTTGTTTGGTTTTGGTGCCTGGCACGGTTGGCTCTAGTTCCATGAAGCTGTTCCGGCGTTTCTTGGCATTTTGGTGATTGTGCAAGGGGTGGCGCAGGGGTCTGTGTCCACATTGAAGCGTTCTACTGCAGCTGCCCGATCACGTCTTCGAGATGGTTCATCGATGCCTGCCAGCTCGTACAGGTGTTCAACCTTTGTCGGCTTCTGGCTTGGGTCGATCCACAAAGGATTGGTGGAAGGATGGTGCTTGGCCAAGTGAGGAACAAGGCTTATTTGGAGGGACAGGCCGTCAAAAATTGTGGATGCAGTGGGGTGGAGGTGATTAGTGTGGGTCAGTGGAGGACTGGGGCCAGGGATTAGGGAATGATTGAGCAACTCTATTGACCCTCCCATGGGGCCTTGGGAAGATTGGGGAGTAGGATGATAAGAACAAAAGACTATTGTTGGTCTTATTGATCAGCTTGGCTGAGATTGGTTGTGGAATAGATAGTAAACATGACATCTGAAGAAGGGTTTCGACCCGAAACGTTGCCTATTTCCATCGCTCCATAGATGCCGCCTCGCCCTCTGAGTTCCTCAAGCATTTTTGTATACCTTCCATTTTCCAGCATCTGCAGTTCCTTCTTAAACATGACATCTTCCTTGATGGGGTGCTGGCCTGGCTTTGTGCTATCAAAATGTGGTTAGTCCAGGATTGACCAAGAATGGGTGATTTAGTTTGCTTGCAGTGCTGATACAAATTAGAGGTGCATCCACATCCCTCACCAGGAAGGATATGCATGCACCAGTCCAAATGTTCAGAATAATATATGAAACAACTTTCCCACCTACTATGGATGCTGCCCATTGAACCACTGCTAGGTTGGACCTGACACAGCTTCATTCACCACTAATTTCAATGGAGAGGAATTACGAAATCTATTTATTTATTTATTTGAATTTGCTTTATTGTTTTAACTGTGTTTTAAAATGTCTAGCCTGTTTTATTAAAGTTGTTTCAATGTTTTGATTATAATTTAACAGTTTTTCAACGTCTCTGAACATTTTTAAATATTGGAGACATTGAGAGAATCTGGGCCAAAACATTTTGACTGTGGCTGGAGACCCCTTTGAGAAAAGCACCCATTCAGCCTCCCACTCTAACGCAACTGCCAGTTTTCTGTACATTTATTTCAAAATCCAGGATTTACCAGTCTTGCTGGGAATTTTAGGCATGGAGGAAATTGGCATCCAGATATGCCCCATCCTGGCACAGGATCTGAACTATGGTGCTACAGTGCTGAGAGCTAAATTCTATACCCTGTATCATCCCCTTTGCTCTATCAATTGTACTATTCGGTCACCGTCACTGCCATTCAATACAAACATGGCTGATCATCTAAAATCAGTACCCTGTTCCTGCTTTTTCCCTATATCCCTTGATTCCTTTAGCCCTAGGAGCAAAATCTAACTCTCTCTTGAGAACATCCAGTGAATTGGCCTCCACTGCCTTCTGTGATGAACTCTCTGGGTGAAGTTTTTCCTCTTCTCAGTCCTAAATGGCCCATACCTTATTCATAAACTGTGACCCCTGGTTCTGGACTCCTCCAACATTGGGAACATTTTTCCTGCATCTAGCCTGTCCAATCTATTAAGAATTTTATGTTTCTAAAAGATCCCCACTCATCCTTCTAAATTCCAGTGAATACAAGCCAAGATAATTCCAGTTAATTCAGAAGGTGGTTGAAATGTGGAACTTGTCATGATAGGGAATCAGTAAAGTGAGAAGCAAAAATGCATCTAATAAGAAGGTAGTTAAGCAGTAGGACATGCAAAGATACCTGGAACAGAGGCAACCAGGGATTGAACAAGGGTGAGCAGCTGATGTTTCTAAGCGAGATGGCAAAACTAGGTGCATAAATTATTGTAAGAAAATATATTTTTTATTAGTTTGGAATAATTAATTTGTATTCGGTCTTTATTTTTGTTGGCTATAGGACTGGGGATTTAGAGTCATAGTGTTTCACTGTGTGAAAACAGGCCCTTTGACCAGACCAGCCATCATGTCCCATCTATACTAGTCCCCACCTGCCTGTGGTTTGCGTATAACCCTCTAAACCTGTCCTATCCATGTACATGTCCAAATGATATACCATTGTTATTAAAATATGAGTTTTCTGTTTTCTCCATGTATAGCCTGGCCTGATAGTGATTGCTTGACAACCACTTACTTTCCAGATCCTCTTTTTGCTTGTCGTCCACCTTCTTCACTGCTCTTCTTCCTATTCTTCAGCCGCTTGCTGTGCACCTGATTAGCAAGAGGTGTGGCCTCCTGGTAGTGAGGTTGTACAGCAGACAACTTTGAATCTTGCCACCTGCTCAGCTGAGTACTGAACGATATCTTCAGAGCAATTCAGGCAGTCGAAGTATTATTTGAACATGCCAGTAGTCTACTCTGTTATGTTCTGTGTGGTAGAACAACATCTATTGGATTGCACATTGGAGTTGTGCAATCCAATAGCAGTTACGCAGTGGTAGAGTTGCAGCCTTACAGCACTTGCAGCATTGGAGACCCGGGTTCGATTCTGACAGCGGGTGCTGTCTGTATGGAGTTTGCACATTCTCCCCGTGTCCGCGTGGGTTTTTTCCGAGATCTTCGGTTTCCTCCCACATTCCAAAGATGTACAGGTTTGCAGGTTAACTGGCTAGGGTTTGTTTACTTGGTATATGTGTAAATTGTCCCTAGCGTGTGTAGGCTTGTGTGGGGATCACTGGTAGGTGTGAGCTCGGTGGGCCATCTCTGCGCTGTATCTCTAAACTAAACTAAACCAACATCTCGTCATCCTTTGGCTCAAATGTAGCTCTCGGTGGATGACTGTGGGGAAAACAATGCATGACTAATCTGTTGGAAATATTTGAGGATATTCCAGCAAAATAAATCTGGGGGAGATCAGTGCATATGATGTATTTGGATTTCTGGAAGGCTTTTGAAAAGGTGTGACACAGGTGGCTGGTAAATAAGATTAGGGTACATGAAATTGGAAATAGAGCATTGACATGGTTCTATAGTTGATTATTAGACAGAAACAAAGAGTGGGAATAAATTATTCTCAGGCTGGGGGGGCATGATGTGGGATGTCACAATGATCTCTGTCAGGTATTCACTACTCATAGCATTTACTTGCCAAGGGAAACAAAATGTCAAATTTCCAAGCTTGCTGACATTTCTAAACTAGTTGGGATAGTGAATACAGAATACAGAAGAAGACATTAAGGGGGTATGGATTAGCTGGGTGAATGGATAAGAAAATGGCAGATAGATTATCATGGGGGACCATCCATTTAGATGCCCATAACATCTAAAGTCAAGCATTTGCCAAATGGTGGTACAGTTCACCGATGGCTAACATGCAGGTGCAGCAGGTGATTGGGAAGGGGAAATTATACATTTACCTTCATATGACAGGGTTTGATTGCAAGAATAAACAAGTCATTTCAAAATTGTACAGGATCCTAGCGAGACCAAACCTGGAGTTTTGCGTATAGATTTGTTCTTGATGTGGAAAGGATGTATTTGTCACGAGGAAATACATTTACCACTCTAGTGCAGATTCACTAGAATGATTCCAAGGATTTACTACATGAAGAGAGATTGAGTAATCTAGGACAATATTCTATAGTATTTAGAAGGATGAGCAGAGATCTCATTGAAACCTACACAATACCTAAAGGCTTGGCTGCTGCATGCAGGGAGGATATTTCTGCTGACTGAGGAGCCCAGGGCCAGAAGGCACCATTTGACAATAAGGGGTAAACTGTTTAAGATGGAGATGATGAGAAATGCCTTCATTCAGCAGATGGTGAACCATTAAAATGTTCTATTTTTCTAGGCAGTGAAAGCAAAGTCATTATATCCAAAACAGAGATCAATAGATTTCTGGCATTAAGGGAATTAAGGTATGTTGGAATAATGTCAGAAAATAGCACTGAGGTGGATCATGCTACAATCATGATAATGACAGAGTAGGCACAAAGGCTGAATGACTTACGCCTGCTCCTGTTCCCAATGTTCATGAATTCAGTCTTCGAACTGCAGCCGTGACCCTAGACATTTTTTTGTGTATAATTTTCTGGCACCAGTTGGATGTGGAGAGATTGGAATTCCTTTTGTTTATAGTATATAAGAGAGTTAACACCCAGCATTCACAAGCTGAACTAATGGAAAAGCTAAAAATAGATACAAAAAGCTTGGCTGCTGCATGCCGGGAGGATATTTCTGCTGACTGAGAAGCCCAGGACCAGAAGGCACAATTTGACAACAAGGGGTAAACTGTTTAAGATGGAGATGATGAAAAAATGCCTTCATTCAGCAGATAGTGAACCATTAAAATTCTCTATTTTTCTAGGCAGCATCTCTGGAGACGTTTCTTCAGACTGAGAGTCAGGGGAAGAAGGGTTTTGATCCTAAACATCACCTACAGTATTCCTTTTCTCCAGAGATGCTGTCTGATCTGCTGAGTTACTCCGGCTTTTTGTGTCTATTTTCGGTTTAAACTAGCATCTGCGGTTCCTTCCTATGCATAATGGAAAAACTAGCTTTCCTCAATGACTGATCACCGTTGAGAGACCATACAGTGCAGTTAGCTGCTTTGAGTGGAGAGTGACGGAACTCTTTAACAAAAGAGCGGAGAACCTCTTGGTCTCCAAATCTGAGGAAGGACATTATTGCCATAGAGGGAGTGCAGAGACGGTTCACCAGACTTATTCCTGGGATGTCAGGACTGTCTTATGAAGAAAGACTGGATAGACTTGGTTTATACTCTCTAGAATTTAGGAGATTGAGAGGGGATCTTATAGAAACTTACAAAATTCTTAAGGGGTTGGACAGGCTAGATGCAGGACAATTGTTCCCGATGTTAGGGAAGTCCAGGACAAGGGGTCACAGCTTAAGGATAAGGGGGAAATCCTTTTCAAACCGAGATGAGAAGAACTTTTTTCACACAGAGAGTGGTGAATCTCTGGAACTCTCTGCCACAGAGGGTAGTTGAGGCCAGTTCATTGGCTATATTTAAGAGGGAGTTAGATGTGGCCCTTGTGGCTAAGGGGATCAGGGGGTATGGAGAGAAGGCAGGTACGGGATACTGAGTTGGATGATCAGCCATGATCATATTGAATGGCGGTGCAGGCTCGAAGGGCCGAATGGCCTACTCCTGCACCTAATTTCTATGTTTCTATGTTTAACCTATGAGTATCTCCATCTCCAGTATAAAAGCAGGCAGACAAATAAAAGTACATAATCACTGACAATACAATATCTGCTCTGCAAAGGTAGAGCAGGTAGCAGATTCCAACGAGGAATGCTGCAGCTGTAGACATCTCACATACTGTTTGTTGTTGAGATACAGGTAGGGGAATTGCTCTCTGAAAAATCTCCTCCCTCCTGCAGTTCATTCTAATAGCTTATCCTCTTTTGCTACCAGAAGCACCAAGAAACTGACCTATGTTAGAAAGCAACTGCAGAACCTATGAAATTAGGACCTAACCTAGACTTTCAATTACTTACGCAGACTCCCCAAGAGATGTTGACAGATTTCAATAATTAGAGAGCACAAACATTCAATCACTGTAACAGTCAGCAAAAATCAATCAGCAACTAACCCAAGAGTGGTTGGGGAACGAAATGCCATTGGTGATGGAGTTTTTTTTTGCTGCTGAACATGTGCGCTGCTATGTGTGATTAAAGATGGCATTAACTGCTGTGTTGAATAGCAGTAGCAGAACTAAACAGCATGCTTCTCACAGTGGACACTTTTTGATACAGAATAACACAGGCAGCACTGACACAATATCCGCTATGAATCCAAACCTTGTGGTTCAACTACCGATAATTAAATATTTTTGGCAGGTGATAAGCGGGTAGCCTAGAGTTGTAAAGGGTAAGTCATGCCTGATCATTTTTGAATTGCCGATCTACAATGATTTTTATCAATCTCCGTATTTACGGTGTTCTTCTTGGATCTTTCATGTTCACATTGATGTTGATCATCTTTACAAGGGCTGACCCTTGAACGTTTATATGTAGCTTATGTGACTGGTGGCATTCCTGTCATTTAATGCAGCATTGCTCTGCAGTTGAATGAAACTATGAGATTTTTGGTTTCGTGGGAGTGAAAATGATTTCTTGATTTAAGTTTGAAATCAGCAGAATGATACGAGACAGATTGCTGAAATAGTGGCCAAGTGAGCAAATCAGTATGATGTGACTCCTGGTGTTCCCCAAGGAATCACCTTTAGATGACAATCATTCACCATATCTATAAATTATTTCGGTAATGGAATGGAAATCCATAAATCTAATTATAGGTGCCATTTTAGGTAATGTAGATGGCACCAATAAATGACAAAGAATAATAATTAAATAAGAAGGATTGAGACAAATGAGTTTAAATATAACCAAATTTTGGATCGTTAGATTTGTAACCATTAAAGATAGAACATTATGCTCTCTAAATCATGAATTGGAGGTTCTAAAAGATTTAACAGTTCTTATCTGCTAATTATACCAATGTCATAGACGAGCATATAAAATAATCAACAATACTGGAGAAAATCAGTAGGTCAGGCAGCATCTGCAAAGGTCTGCTGGAGGTGACATTTCGAGACAGGACGTTTAAGAAAGATGCTGGAGAAATCAAAGGTAGACAAAAATGCTGGAGAAACTCAGCGGGTGAGGCAGCATCGATGAAGCGAAGGAATAGGTGAAATTTCGGGTTTAGACCCTTCTTCAGACTGATTGTAATTGAAGGGAGAAAGATAGGTGACATTTCAGGTCAGGACCCTTTTTTGAACTAAAATTAATCAAAAAGATTAACAGGTTTAAATCTGGATGACTTGATATGAGGAGGTGGAAGGTTTGCAACCCCTGCAAAGCACCAGATCTGGAGCACTGTGAGCAATAAGCGAGTTCAGTATTCCGAAAAACGCAAGGAATCATGGGATTTGTCAAAGGTCACTCGCTATAAAGAAAAAGTGAACGAAGCGCTGGCTACATAAACTGTATGTTAATTCTTATCTTTATTCATGATTTATGTGTAAAAATATATTTAATCTGAGGAACGGGGGTGCAAGGTAGCGTGAGAGCAGGGGCAGATGCTAGTGGGAGATGAAGAGTGACTAAACCGGCGGAGAGACGTTCTCAGCGCACAGATCCATGCCGCATCCACAGCCAGGATCGAACCCGTGGCCCGGCGCCGCATGCACTGCCGGACACCTCCGGACAGGGACGGGACATCGGGGAGGGGACGGGGACGGCCCAGCAGCAACTCAACAGCGCCCGCAGCGACGGAGAGCTGGGCCCGACCCCACCAGTCCAGGGCTGCCAGCCAACCCGGCAGGACAGGCAGAGCCGAGCTGGAGCCAGCTGCTGCAGCGCTTGCTGCAAGTCCGGGGCCACCCCGCCAGCCCAGGGCCACCCCGGATACCTCCGGACAAGGACAAGCATTTAAGAAAACTGCATAAACCAACAGGGCTGCCACCTCTCATGCATTGAGCGTGAGAATCACGCATTTGGCCAAATTCTCACGCTCTCACGCTGATCACACATTTTTCACTGTCATGAGAAATTCTGTGATCAAAGAGAGTTCAAAACTCATATCAACTGCATGGACCGTGGGTGCTCGCGAGCAGGGCAGAAGGAGGGATGTAAGCAGCGTCGGGGGCAGATGCGGATGGGGAGCTGGGGCTGGCGAGTGTTTGCCGGGCTGGTGAGTCGCTCGCTGCAGCTCTGGCCATAGAGCAGCCCAAAGATACTAGAGGAGCTCCTCTATTATCTTTGGAGCAGCCACAGTGCAAGAGTCCTGGGCCGTCGGAGGCGTCGGAAGCGTTGCGTCGCTGCCGTTAAGATGTCGGCCGGATTCGCCCAGGTGATCGGCATGGATCAGGCTGCGGCCCGGTGTATCCTGGAGGACCGGGCAGTGAATGAGTGTCACCCAGTGCAGTAAGTAAGGCCATGTCCTGCTCCCGGTGGCAGTTGGAATTTAAGGATTTGCGGGAAGCGGCTGACATGAGCGAGGCGGGCGAGCGGCAGGAGAGGTACATGGGCCGCAAAACCGGGGGGGCCCACTTTTTTGGCTCCACATGTTCCAATATGCTGTGGACGAGGCGCAGCTGTGCACTGAGCAACCTGGTCATGGGTGTTGGAGAGCCGGGTCGGAGGGAGGGATGGGGACCGGGAGCTGGGGCTGGCGAGTGTTTGCCGGGCTGGCGAGTTGCTTGCTGCAGCTCCGGCCATGGAGCAGCCTCAGTGCAAGAGTCTCGGGCCGTCGGGGGGTGTCAGAAGCATTGTGCCGCTGCTGTGAGAGTCTCTGTGCCAAATTCACTCTGGTGACTGGCATGGATCAGGCTGCAGCTCGGTGCATCCTGGAGGACAACCAGTGGCTGCTGGAAGAAGGTACCAAGCACTGGGTAGCAGCGATGGAAGATAGTAGCCTTCAAATAGGGGTGGTTGGAGAAAGCATCCTGCTTGCCTGCTAGATTTTCACTTACTGTAACTGCAGGAAAAAAAATTGGGGTGTCCAGAACCAGGGGTGACAGTTTAAGAATAAAGGGTAGGCAGTTAGGACTGAGATGAGGACAAACTTTCTTAACCCAGAGCGTTGTGAATCTGTGGAATTCTCTGCCACAGAAGGCAGTGGAGGCCAATTCGCTGGATATTTTCAAGAGAGAGTTACATTTTGCTCTTGAGGCTAGCTAAATCAAGGGATATGGGGAAAAAAACAGGAAAGAGGTACTGATTTTAGATGAACAGCCATTATCATATTGAATGGCAGTGCTGGCTCGAAGGGCCGAATGGCCTATTCCTGCACCTATTTTCTATGTTTCTATGCTTGAGTATATGGCAATAAAACCCGACCACTTGATTTTGAAGCATTCATGCATGGCGGAGGTATAATGTAGTCATAGCGTGATACAGTGTGAAAACAGGCCCTTCAGCGCAACTTGCCCACTCCCGCCAACATGTCCCAGCTACGCTACCTGCTTTTGGTCCATACCTCCAAACCTGCCCTATCCATGTATCAGTCTAACATTTTCTTAAATATTGGGATAGTCCCTGCCTCAACTACCTCCTTTGGCAGCTTGTTCCATACACCCACAGTCCTTTGAGTGGAAAAAGTTACCCCTTAAAAATACTTTAAATGAAAAACATTGAAATCATACTTCTACAATGCACTAAAACATGATTTCAATACATCAAATTTCAAAAAGCACCCCCGTCCCACACTATCCCCCCACTCGGTCACTCCACTGCATCGCTGGGTACCCCCAAGGCCAGTGGTCAGTGATCGCTCAGCTTCCCCACTTTCAAAAATGCTCCGTGGCCCCTTGTTCAAATGGAGACCACTGCCAGATGTGAGCGGGGAACTGAGGCCAGTTGTCCATGATGTCTGGATCCCAATGCTCAGCGCTTCATGTTTCAGAGTTGGCTAATGTTATTGATTTGTAATTAGCCTGATTTGTAATTAGTTGACAAAACCTTAATTTATTAATCCGGAATATCCAGGGGGATGGGATAAGTGTCATATTAAAATGACATGCAAGGTGTCAGGCTGTGTGTCACAACATACAGCCCCGATAACCCATTATTTCCTTCAGTTAAATATTGAGAAGGTAGCACTATTGTCATTTGCCACTCAACTATTATGTTTGTTTACCTCACTGACTATTTCTAACCCCTCCCCCCAAATTCCTTTGACAGGTTGAATAGAAATGTCCCTAATCTCGTTGTTTTATTAATCGAACACGTAGATGAACATCCTCAAGGAGTGTAATCAGATGGGAACTGATTCAGATGCGATGTTTAAGAGCTTGTTCAAAGAAGGGGCATATTTTAAAGGAGTAACAGAGATACTTGCAGGGGAATGTGTGATGAGGTTATTATTTGTCTCTAGTTTTAGCTTGAACCAGGACATCTGAAGATTCAAAGTTTAATATAGTAATTGTGCTGCTACTGACTCCAACCAACCACATAATGACTATCATCCATTCTGGAGGTTTTACTTTTCTGATGCCATTTAAACTTCACTTGGATTTCAATCACTTCAATGTAAAAGTAATTGGGAATGTGGAGCAATGGAACAAAAATTTGCCCTTAATACATATTAACTAATATAATAATGTATGCATGTTGGTAGGTGCAATCAAAACAAAGATCTTTTTATCATTGTTATGTTATGATTACCACAGAAAATATTATGTACTCTCAAGATCACATTAAATAGATTATTATTGCTTAAATATATATTGTTATTGGACTCTGCATTTCGGAAAAGTCCCAGCTGAGAGGAAGACAGCAAAATACTGAAAATATTGGGGGGTGAAAATGACTTCAGGATAGTTTGTTAACAAAATGAAGGAAATGGTAACAGAATACATACAGCTTCGTGAGTATAATTTTATGGATGAGAAATTGTGTTCAACCAATTGATGACTTCTTTGACAAAATATCTAGCATGTTAGATAACAAGGAAGCCAATGGATGTAGCAAATGTTGTTATACAAAATATGGTCCGTGAAATACCCCATAAAAGATTACTGCATTAGATAAGCACTAGTGGACTTGAACGTAATAGATTAAATCCAGGGGGTCAGATATGGGGCTTTTATTTGTGGGCCAGACATATTGTCAGTGCAGAGGGGCTAGGAGCAAGGCCAAGTGCGCATCCAGAGTCAAGGTCTGGAATAGTACTAGGTGTGCAGTCAAAGCTGGGACCAGGGGAGTGTTCAACACTGGGAACCTAAGCAGGTAAGCAGCTATGATCAGAGTAGAATAGGGGGGCAGTTGTAAGGCTGGACTCAGGGTCAGGAATGAGAGAAGGTACGCAACTGGAGTCAGGGTCAGGGTCAGGAGTAGTACCAGGTTTGCAGTGAGACCCAGGTTGCTCAACATGGGCCAAGTGCTTGATTATAATCTGATTTCCATACATGATTACACTATGATCATTCATGTGCTGCATCTGTTGATCAGAGCCTGACTCTACTGTGGAATGTAATTAGGAATGTAATTTAGCCTAACCTTATTCATAGCTAATCCAATTTAAAGCATAAATATTGCATTCAAGTGTAAGTTAAAAGACTCGCTACAGTATGCACCAGATTTCACAATTTCTCGCTGAAAAATGCAAAAGCACCCCCTCCCCCCCCCTTTCTGTTGCTACGCTCCCTCGGGCTTGGTCTCTCGCTCCCAACTCTCACCCAATGTTGGCAGCCCTGAAACCAATGTTTAATTCCCAGATTTTACAAAGCTAACGGGTGATTTAATTGAATATATTTTAAGGAACTGAAATAGTGATCATATAGAAACCTTTTCCATTAGTTTGCAATTTGGGTGAGTTTGATTTAAAAATCAGGAACATTTTCAGGAGTGAAATATGAAAATATCTCTAAATGTCGAAGGTGATAGAATTTGCAACAATCTCTCACAAATTTCACTTCTGAGACCGATACATTTTTTAAATTTGAAAGTATGAAGAGATAAGGTGAAGTTACTCCACCGAGTTAACCCCGCTGAGTTACTCCAGCATTTTGTGTCCATCTTCGATTTAAACCAGCATCTGCAGTTCTTTCCTACATGTTAAGGTGAAGTGGCACCTGTAGCTATTGATCGTAGATGGTGCAACTGGCGTCAGGGGCTAAATTGTCTTGCCCTGATTCTACTTACCAATATATGGTGAAACCTGACCAAGTGCAGTCTGAAACCTGGTCTGGATAATGAACGAACCGAATAGTCTTGGTTATTTCTGCATCCTTAGCTGCTGATTGATGTTCGTTCTAACATCCTTTTCTAAAAAAATAATGAGCATAACACCAGTCAAGCAGACAATACTGTCCTCTAACTTGACGAGCATTGAGTTCGGCAGTTCCTGCTCCAGAATCAGAACCGTCCGTTTTGATCAGTCGCCCGTGAGTTAAAGGCTGCCTTGCAGGAGCAATGTGTGACCTTTGGTTATTTTGTCCCCATGTGAGATCATCTACTGCCACGGTTGACCGTGCATCACTTTGAATCTCTACTTGTTGCTATGCACATTTTAGGTACGAAACAATAGTGGAAATAATCTCAGACGAGGACTCGTGCACGGTGCGTGCTTTTGTGCATCAGGCAGGTGCCCCGAGTGCAATATTTTAAATGCACTGTATTATTTATTCTTCAATTAAGTAGTGGTGATCAAAAAGCTATTGATTAATGTGTCATGAGAACCTTTCTAGCTTGCATTTCCATGGAAATTACACGTGGCGATCTTATCAAAGCGGTTTCTTTGTAGGTTATACTTGCACACTGCCAAAGATCTTAGAGCAGCCCTGCTCTAAGATCTTTGCACACTGCTGCTCAAATATTAGATTAAATTAGATTAGATTATTTAATGACCACACAGTCAATCTGGTGGAATTCAGGTTCAGTACAGGATGTTATACAATGGGCTGATAGATCATTCTTTGCTGCTGCTGGCGGTGGTGAGCAAGGGGGGAGGGTCCGCTTCAAGCGCCGGGCGTTGCCTGGACCCACGTGATGCCGAACACACACAACACAGCGAGACCCAGGAGAAAGTCCAGGGAATAAACTTCCCCTGGAACTTGTGTTGAAGGTTTAGTGGGGACAGGCATCAGCAGTTGTCCGGGGCGGTTCTCACAGCTTCATGAAAATAAACAACCGAGCAGGAAACATTTCAACTCGTGTACATAGGAAAATAATCCAACAAGAATCACCTCCCTGCCTATAAAGTGTTGAGCATCCTGCCAGAGAACTTCATATCTACGGGATCTGAGCGCAGAATGAAAGACTGTGCACCTGTAAGGGTATAAGCGACGTCGCCGAGAAACAAAAGCAACGCGCGAAAAAGCCTTTTAAAATAGCGTGGTAAGAAATCTTCGCCGACTTTGTCGGCGTTGATAATGTGGGTGTTTTGAGTTCCGAGTGGCAGGCAGTGCACGCAGTGAGGTGACTGGAAGTGAACCGGCGGACCCTGGTGAAGCACGGATTTCAGCTATCAGTCTAAATAAGTTTTAGATTTTGAGCAGCTCTCGTTGTCATTGATATTTATTCCCTTCAGCAGACTCTGGTGAATATGTTCTGCTTTCTTCCACCTGTCCACAGATGCTGCCCGACTTAACAGCATTTTTTTCTGTTTTCCCCTCTGATTTCCACTACCTGCAGGTTGTTGCTTTTCATTTATTTATGAATCTGAGGTGACAGATCTGTAAATAACTATTTTCACTGACGCGATCCAATACCAATGTATTTCTACTTACTGCATTGAAGGAAAGGCCGAGGAGGAGCTCTGAGCTGGGTTCTGTAACTGATCGTAAATCTTTCATAATCTCACTGGCGACGGGCCTTGCCCACAATTGCCCCCAGAAGGGCTCCACTGAGCCGCGCTTCGCGTTGTGCTGAAAGCGGCCTCGCCGTCTCCGTGCGCTGGGTGTGGCGCCGCATGGTGGGCGCTCAATATTTTGTGTTAGTGTGAGTGAGTGCAGGTTGTGTGGCGGCTTAAACTAAAGGGACGGCGCGTACTTATTCCTTCTACAAAGGCTCGTAAATAGTTGCTATCAAATAGTTGGTCCATGACCTCCCTGTCCTCCCCCAAACACACTTATCCTCTCCACATTGAAGACATTGGGCGCTCCCTTATCCCACTGAGGAGGTTGGGGTGGATTGAGACGGCGAGGTTTGCCTGGTGCCGTCCCTCCCCGGGCAAGAGCAGGGCGCACATTCAATGCAATGTCACTGGGAAATACCCCCGCATTTATTTTACATTCCACAGTGATTATTGCAAGTTTAGATTGGCTTTCTTTATATTGTATAGTTTTCTTTGTATTGTTTTGTATTCCCCTCAGGGTTTAAAGTATTAAACGCAGTAGGGGTTCGGCTGTCGCTCGGACCCCTGGCTAGTCCATTTTCAAATCCTGAGAGATAACAATGATTCAGAGTTTTGGGTTTGTTGTGGTTACGTTATTTTCCCAGGATTGAAACATACAGCGTCCTCCATAATGTTTGGGACAAAGACCCATCATTTATTTATTTGCCTCTGTAATCCTCAATTTGAGATTTGTAATAGAAAAAAAAATCACATGTGGTTAACATGCACGTTGTCAGATTTTGGTTTCACCATGTAGAAATTACAGCTGTGTTTATACATGCCCCCCCCCCATTTCAGGGCACCATAATGTTTGGGACACATGGCTTCACAGGTGTTTGTAATTGTTCAGGTGTGTTTAATTGCCTCCTGAATGCAGGTATAAGAGAGCTCTCAGCACCTAGTCTTTCTTCCAGTCTTTCCATCACCATTGGAAACTTTTATTGCTGTTAACAACATGAAGACCAACGTTGTGCCAACAAAAGTCAAATAAGCCATTATGAGATTGAGAAACAAGAATAAAACTGTTAGAGACATCAGTCAAATCTTAGGCTTACAAAAATCAACTGTTTGGAATATCATTCAGAAGAAAGAGAGCACTGGTGAGCTTACTAATCGCAAAGGAATTGGCAGGCCAAGGAAGATATCCACAGCTGATGACAGAAGAATTCTCTCTATACTAAAGAAAAATCCCCAAACACCTGTCCGACCTATCAGAAACACTCTTCAGGAGTCAGGGATGGATTTGCCAATGACCACTGTCTGCAGAAGACTTCATGAACAGAAATACAGAGGCTACACTGCAGGATGCAAACCACTGGTTAGCTGGAAAAATAAGATGGTCAGGTTATAGTTTGCCAGGAAGTACATAAAAGACCAACCACAGTTCTGTAAAAAGGACTTGTGGACAGATGAGATGAAGATTAACATACCAGGTTGATGGCAAGAGCAAAGTTTGGAGCAGAGAAGGAACTGCCCAAGATCCAAAGCATACCACCTCATCTGTGAACCATGGTGGTGGAGTTGTTATGGCCTGGGCATGTATGGCTGCTGAAGGTACTGGCTCACTTATCTACATTGATGATACAACTGATGATACATTGATGATACAACCACATGGTAGTAGCATAATCAATTTTGAATTGTATATACATATCCTATCTGCTCAAGTTCAAACAAATGCCTCAAAACTCATTGGCCGGCGGTCCATTCTACAGCAAGACAATGATCCGAAATATACTGCTAAAGCAACAAAGGAGTTTTTCAAAGCTAAAAAATGGTAAATTCTTGAATGGCCAAGTCAATCACCAGATCTGAACCCAATGAGTATGCCTTTTATGTGCTGAAGAGAAAACTGACGGGGACTAGTCGCCAAAACAAGCATAAACTAAAGATGGCTGCAATTGAAATCTGGCAGAGCATCACCAGAGAAGCACCCTGCAACATGAATCGCAGACTTCAAGTAGTCATTGCGTGCAAAGGATATGCAACAAAATACTAAACATGACTACTTTCATTTATATGACATTGCTGTGACCCAAACATTATGGTGCCCTGAAATGGGGGGACTATGTATAGACACTGCTGTAAATTCTACATGGTGAAACCAAAAATGTATAAATATGGCCTTTATTAAAATCTGACAATGTGCACTTTAAGCACATGTGATTTCTATTACAAATCTCAAATTGTGGAGTACAGAGGCAAATAAATAAATGATGGGTCTTTGTCCCAAACATTATGGAGAGCACTGTACCATGATCAGGATCTGAGTTTAGCCAAGAGCGAGTTAAGTCCCATAAGCTGCCACCATCATTCCCATTGTATTAACGCAAGTGGCCAGAAGTATTGTTCTCGTAATATTAGATTTTCATAGTGATGTTCAAACTTGTGAATAGTTTTGGGAAAACTGTTTTAGCCAACTGGAAGATCAAGTGACTGGGAGGCACAGATGTCAAATAATTGAAAAAATGTGCAGATAATTCTTTTTGACATGATCTGGAATTGATTGGGTACAAAAATGATGGTAATTGATTCATTGGCAACTTTCACAAATAAATTGGCTGGGTGCTTTAAAAAGAAATAATTGCAAAATTCAAGTAAGGAGAAGAAGAATGGAATGTTTCTTATGCATTCACCCCTCCTCCAATGGGAGTTAGCACAAGTGTGATGAACTGAATGGGTTTTTTGAATATTTAAATTATACTATTGTTTTTTGATTCTTCAAGTGCTTTTTATCCTCATTTGTATCAACTCCTCACCAAGTTCCATGACACAGCACCTTGAACAATTTGTGTCGGAAGGAACTGCAGATGATGGTTTTAACTGAAGATAGACACAAAATGCTGGAGTAACTGATGCCTGTCCCGCTGAATTACACCAACATTTTGTGACTATCTTCACCTTGAACAATTTCTCTGGTTGTCTGAGATTTCTTCCAGTTTACTGAAATTCCTCTTTCCCCATCAGTTGAACCAGGTAAATTTTAACCAGCTGTACTGTGGAGCATACTCTCTAGTTCATTTTATTTCTTATTCTTTCTTACTGCCACTCCTTCCCCCAAGACAAAAGCCAATAATCATCACTATTTTACTTCAAACAGTAATTTCTAGATCTTGACTGTCCTTTTCAATTCCATTGACACTAAACCATTTGATATTACCAACCACACTTTTGACTCCCGTCCAGTCTTATCTTGCTCTTTCCATTGCCATGATTTAATTTTCTCCCCACTATTCTTTTTAGTTTTAGAGATACAGCGCAAAAACAACCAACTCCATACCAACTAGCGACCCCCACAAATTAACATTATCCTACACACACTAGGGACAATTTACACATACACCAATTAACCTATTAACCAATTAACATGCACGTCTTTGGAATGTGGGAGGAAACCGAAGATCTTGGAGAAAATCCACGCGGTCACGGGGAGATCGTACAAATTGTCCAGACAGCACCTGTAGTCGGGATCGAACCCGGGTCTCAGACGCTGCAAGCACTGTAAGACAGCAACTCTACTCCTGCACCACCGTGGCAGTATTCTTCTGCATCTCTGGGGAGTGCAGTACCAGTCTGAGTGCAATTGGTTTAAATTCTGTACATTTTATTGCACATTCATATTCATTGTTCATCATAAGTGATGGAACAGAAAAAAACACTTTAATGTGGGATGCAGCAACAAAAAAAGGAACTTCAATTTTACCTGTGAACACGTGTGCTCTTGAGATCCTAACATTAATTTAGTGTCAAAACAGCTGAAATGGAGAAATGAGGAAATGCAGATACTGGTTTGCCAAATAAGAGACAGTGCTGGAGTAAAGTCCTGACCTGAATCGTCACCTATCCTTGTTCCCCAGAGATGCTGCCTGACCTGCTGAGTTATGCCAGCACTTTGGGTCTTTGACCATTGGTGAGATTGAAGTAACCCAGTGTGCAGATATAATCAAAAGAAAGGTGTGCCCATGTCTCTAAGCGTGTACTGATTTAGCATGTCACTGAATACTCCAACAAACTTCAACAGATGACTTGTAGAATGTAGGTTACACAAAAAAGCTGGAGAAACTCAGCGGGTGCAGAGTTTCTCTCTGCAGTTCCCTCTTAAACACCTGTAGAATGTATCCTGACTGTTTGCACCATGTCCAGTGCCGGATTTACGTATAAGCTAAACAAGCTATAGCTTAGGGCCCCCACTTTCTAGGGGGCCCCCCCGAAAAAATTGATGGGCCTCGAGGTCTAGGGGGGCCTCCGGCCAAGGCAGAACACCTACCGTTCAACTCTGGGCGGCCCCCCTCTCTATCTCTCTCTCTCTCTCTCTCTCTATCTCCCCCTGCTATCCATGTCCGGGCCGCCGGGCTCCGCTCGCTCCTCATCCGCCGGCACGGCAGGCCGCCTTGCACATGCGCACAACCACGGCCAGCACATCATCGGCCGCCCTGCGCATGCGCACTGCAACGGCAACTGGTCGACGCTGGGCACTTTCTCCCTCGCTTTGAATTGTGGGAGATTTGGCCGCCATGGCTGTCCGGTAGTTGGGGGCCTCACAAGTGGAACAGCGTAGGGCCTCTCTTCATCTAAATCCGGCACTAACCATGTCCTGGCAATTCAAATGCACAGGAACACAAGAGGTTGCAGATTGTGGTGCACTCAGCCCAGTCCATCACTGGTGCATCCCTCCCCCACCATCAAAAGCATCTGCCTGAGGCTCTATCTTGAGAAGGCAGCATCTATTATCAAGGAACCCCACCATCAGGGATATGCTCTCTTCTTGCTCCTACCACTGGCAGAAGGTGCATAAGCCTGATGTTGTGCAGCACCAGGTTTAGGAACAGATACTTTTCTACGACCGTCAGGTTCTTGAACTGACCTGCACAATCCTAATCCTCTATTGGTAACGGTAGACTAGGGACAACCTCTTGTGCCATCAAGGATTTGTTTTTCTAATTGTGTTTTGCACGATCATTTTTTTGCAGTCTTTTGCTGTCTGGCAGAATTTATGTGTAATTTATTTGTGTAGAATTTGTTTTTGTGTATTGCCTGTATGCCTGTGATGCTATTGCAATCTAGATCTTAATTGTACCTTTGCTGCACTGTATTTGTGCTATGGCAGTAATCTTGACTTGACGGCAGAGTACGGGACCATTACAGCACTCTCATCCTTGGATATAGAAATAGTGAGACTAGGAGTCGGAGAAGCTCAGCTGGACTTTTCAACATCTGCAGCATTCATAAACACACTGCTAAGAAACAGAACTGCACTTTTGTGAATTGCGTGGGATTATTAACCTTTTCACAGAACTCAAATATGTGATTTGTCATCTCTTTGGTAAATGCATGATTCAGTTGCCCTGAAGGACTGCCGAAAGGGCAAATTTGAAATGAAATAATTCCATTATTCTCCAAGTTTGTCTGTGTGCAGCTCTAAAGTACTGAAATTTGCATATTCATGGCCTCTTATTTTGCAGTTGTTACCTAATGTTTTAATTTTGAGAAAATTAAATTTACTATTGATACAATCTATGATCTATACAATGATATTCTGTTTATTGTGTCCGCATATTCTCTACTTAAAGCAATACACCAGAGAAAATGCAGTGTAACATTTTCTTTTTAACTTTGTACGGTAAGAGCTTTTTGATGTGAAATGAGTAGTTGATTATTAATATTCATGGACATTTTTGAAATTGGAAGTATTTCTTATTTCCCCCCACTTTGAATGTTAAAGAACCCACAGCAATAATGTTGAAGGAAAGATAGCCACACCCAGGGGCGGAAATCGCTATCAAAACATGGGGGGGGCCACAATTTCTTAGTGGGCGCGCATATGTGCACACACACATGCACACGCACACGAGGCTTCGGCTGTGGCCCTGTGGACGGTAACATCGGGAGCTAACCTGGTTGATGACCGACTCCGAACTCCAGCAACTGCAGCTTCATCTGTCCCGAATTGTGGGGCTGGAATCGGCCCCTTTGTGGGGCCTTTCATCGCCCGGCACGGCTTAAAATCGGCCAGCCTCGATCGTCTCGATACAAGGCAATGAAAGGCCCCGCGAACGGGCCGATTCAGCTCTTAGAAAGCGTCTGATACCCGCTTGAATCTTTCAAAATAACGCTTAAACAAATAAAATTGAAGCAAATAAAGGCAAACAAAAGAACCAACCTTGAAGGGGGAAGAAAGATTGGAAAAAACATACTAAATAACGAGAGTGACCTGAATGAGTGACTTACCTGCAAGCCAGCCAGAAAACCTGTTCGACTGGAGCCCTTAATGACCTGACCCATTTAAATCCAATACCCGTTTAAATCCTTCCCATCTACCAATACATCCATTAGTTCAAATGGTAATTGTACTCGCATCAGACAGCTAAGAAATTCTCCGTGAATATCTTCAGTAACACTTGAACGTCTAAACACAATTGGTGACACATCGTGTTAATACGATGTTAATAGAAACAATTAAGAAGCACTTAACTGTGGCATTTCAAAATCTGGATTTCAAAACATGGAGGGGGGGTGGGGGGGGTGGGATTGTCCCCCACCTCTCAAAACATGGGAGAGACGTGTGTCCGCCCCATCCCCCCTGGGGTTTCCGCCCATGGCCACACCCCAATGTAACATCATCAATACATACATACAGAAACTGGAAATACATCAGAATGATCTGAGCAGATGAAGCTGAAATGAAAGAGGAGACCAAGGTTGGATGAAGAGAGTGGCCACAATGTGGGCAAGGGATAAAAGACCACCAATCAACAACATAACCAAGTCCTGCATGATGGGGAGGACTGGAAAAACGAAGTATATGTTGGTGTGGCACATACTTGTCACAGGGCTGTTTCTTGTGTACCAATTTACGTGTTTGTGTAAGAAATACCTACTACATGTCCATAGTCTCAATTTTCAGGGCGACAGTCAAGTTCTCCTGGTAGGAATTTATTAGAGAAGATTGGTTAACAGAGTTTGGACACCTGATTTTTTTTTTTTTCTCTTTGTAAGCCTACAATGCCAATTGATAGAAGTGGCTAGTTGGCCTGCTCCAGAAGGTGATGGAGAAGGTGTTGTGGAGAAGTCAGAGACTTCCCTATGGACTGATCAGCAATTGTAAGTAGCAACACTCAGCAGCTGGAGTGATCCTGGGGTTATGGATGCTAAGGCATTGAGTACAGATGAGCTAGAAATGGACAGGTTTTTGAATGCTTCATCCATTGAGCGATTATATGGATTTAAACGGAATGTGAAATAAATGTAGATTGATCATTGTTGTAGTAGGTGGAATATATTTGATCAAATGACCTGCTGCTGTCCGAGCAAACCCAGCCCCTGAGTTTGTCTGAGACTGTTTTTATTTGTTATC